>NW_022060723.1:0-52650 GCF_003285725.1 Scaptodrosophila lebanonensis | reverse complement strand
ATTTATACTCTTTTATTGATGTTAGAAACCTAATTTTAGGTCGAGTAATAAATCGAAATGTGGATTTTTCAAACCAAACTTTACAGTTCGTTTTCCCCCTTTTGTAGCTAGAAATTTCCAAATCCCCCTTCTTAGTGCACACCTACAATATGATGGGAGACTTGAACCCAAACTTCAGCTTCCTACCTTCTACGGTTCGGGCTGTGGGCTGTTGATGTGGTTTCCTTTGGACCCCATTATTCAGTCTGTGTGTTCTAGACAAGATTCAAAATACCGAGTATGCAGTTTTATTTATATTCTTTTATTGATTTAGAAAACTAGTTGTAGGTCGATTAACCAATCGAAATGTGGATTTTTCAAACACATTTTGCAGCTAATATTCCCCCCTTTGAAGCTCGAATTTTTGGGTAAGGTAGGATACTTGAGTCAAAATTTCAGCTTCCTAGCTTCTACAGTGTGGGGCTGTGGGCTGTCGACGTACTTTCCGTTTGCCCCCATAATTCAGTCTGTGTGTCCTAGACAAGATTCAAAATACCGAGTATGCAGTTTTATTTATATTCTTTTATTTATTTAGAAACCTAGTTTTAGGTCGAGTAACCAATCGAAATGTGAATTTTTCAAACTAATTTTACAGCTCGTTTTACCCCCTTTGGAGCTCCAATTTTCAAATCCTCTTCTTAGTGCACACCTACACTATGAAAGGATACCTGAGCCCAATATTCAGCTTCCTAGCTTCTACAGTTTGGGCTGTGGGCTGTTGACGTGGTTTCCTTTGACCCCATAATTCAGTCTATGTGTCCTAGACAAGTTTCAAAATAACGAGAATCTGGTTTTATTTATACTCTTTTATTGATGTTAGAAACCTAATTTTAGGTCGAGTAATAAATCGAAATGTGGATTTTTCAAACAAACTTTAAAACTCGTTTTATCCCCTTTGTAGCTAGAATCTTCCAAATCCCCTTCTTAGTGCACACCTACAATATGATGGGATACTTGAACCCAAATTTTCAGCTTCCTACCTTCTACGGTTGGGGCTGTGGGCTGTTGATGTGGTTTCCTTTTGACCCCATTATTCAGTTTGTGTGTTCTAGACAAGATTCAAAATACAGAGTATGCAGTTTTATTTATTATAATTTTATTTATTTAGAAACCTAGTTTTAGGTCGAGTAACCAATCGAAATGTGAATTTTTCAAACCAATTTTACAGCTCGTTTTACCCCCTTTGGAGCTCCAATTTTCAAATCCTCTTCTTAGTGCACACCTACACTATGAAAGGATACCTGAGCCCAATATTCAGCTTCCTAGCTTCTACAGCTTGGGCTGTGGGCTGTGGGCTGTTGACGTACTTTCCTTTTGCCCCCATAATTCAGTCTATGTGTCCTAGACAAGTTTCAAAATAACGAGAATCTGGTTTTTATTTATACTCTTTTATTGATGTTAGAAACCTAATTTTAGGTCGAGTAACAAATCGAAATGTGGATTTTTCAAACTAACTTTAAAACTCGTTTTACCCCCTTTGGAGCTAGAATTTTCAAATCCCGTTCTTAGTGCACACCTACAATATGATGGGATACTTGAACCCAAATTTCAGCTTCCTACCTTCTACGGTTTGGGCTGTGGGCTGTTGACGTGGTTTCCTTTTGCCCCATAATTCAGTCTGTGTGTCCTACACAAGTTTCAAACTACCGAGTATGCAGTTTTATTTATATTCTTCTATTGATTTCGAAACCTACTTTTAGGTCAATTAACCAATCGAAATGTGGATTTTTCAAACAAATTATACAGCTCGTTTCCCCCCTTTGAAGCTCGAATTTTTGGGTAAGATAGGATACTTGAGCCCAATATTCAGCTTCCTAGCTTCTACGGTTTGGGCTGTGGGCTGTTGACGTGGTTTCCCTTTGCCCCCATAACTCAGTCTGTGTGTCCAAGACAAGTTTCAAAATAACGAGAATCTGGTTTTATTTATACTCTTTTATTGATGTTAGAAACCTAGCTTTAGGTCAATTAACCAATCGAAATGTGATTTTTCAAACAAACTTTACAGTTCGTTTTTCCCCCTTTTGTAGCTAGAAATTTCCAAATCCCCTTCTTAGTGCACACCTACAATATGATGGGAGACTTGAACCCAAACTTCAGCTTCCTACCTTCTACGGTTTGGGCTGCGGGCTGTTGACGTACTTTCCTTTTGCCCCCATAATTCAGTCTATGTGTCCTAGACAAGTTTCAAAATAACGAGAATCTGGTTTTATTTATACTCTTTTATTGATGTTAGAAACCTAATTTTAGGTCGAGTAATAAATCGAAATGTGGATTTTTCAAACAAACTTTAAAACTCGTTTTACCCCCTTTTGTAGCTAGAAATTTCCAAATCCCCTTCTTAGTGCACACCTACAATATGATGGGAGACTTGAACCCAAACTTCAGCTTCCTACCTTCTACGGTTTGGGCTGTGGGCTGTTGACGTGGTTTCCTTTTGCCCCATAATTCAGTCTGTGTGTCCTACACAAGTTTCAAACTACCGAGTATGCAGATTTATTTATATTCTTCTATTGATTTCGAAACCTACTTTTAGGTCAATTAACCAATCGAAATGTGGATTTTTCAAACAAATTATACAGCTCGTTTCCCCCCTTTGAAGCTCGAATAGGGGGTATTTTTGGGTAAGGTAGGATACTTGAGTCAAAATTTCAGCTTCCTAGCTTCTACAGTTTGGGCTGTGGGCTGTCGACGTACTTTCCGTTTGCCCCCGTAATTCAGTCTGTGTGTCCTAGACAAGATTCAAAATACCGAGTAAGCAGTTTTATTTATACTCTTTTATTGATGTTAGAAACCTAATTTTAGGTCGAGTAACAAATCGAAATGTGGATTTTTCAAACTAACTTTAAAACTCGTTTTACCCCCTTTGGAGCTAGAATTTTCAAATCCCGTTCTTAGTGCACACCTACACTATGATGGGAGACTTGAACCCAAACTTCAGCTTCCTACCTTCTACGGTTTGGGCTGCGGGCTGTTGACGTACTTTCCTTTTGCCCCCATAATTCAGTCTGTGTGTCCTACACAAGTTTCAAACTACCGAGTATGCAGTTTTATTTATATTCTTCTATTGATTTCGAAACCTACTTTTAGGTCAATTAACCAATCGAAATGTGGATTTTTCAAACAAATTATACAGCTCGTTTCCCCCCTTTGAAGCTCGAATTTTTGGGTAAGATAGGATACTTGAGCCCAATATTCAGCTTCCTAGCTTCTACGGTTTGGGCTGTGGGCTGTTGACGTGGTTTCCCTTTGCCCCCATAACTCAGTCTGTGTGTCCAAGACAAGTTTCAAAATAACGAGAATCTGGTTTTATTTATACTCTTTTATTGATGTTAGAAACCTAGCTTTAGGTCAATTAACCAATCGAAATGTGGATTTTTCAAACAAACTTTACAGTTCGTTTTCCCCCTTTTGTAGCTAGAAATTTCCAAATCCCCTTCTTAGTGCACACCTACAATATGATGGGAGACTTGAACCCAAACTTCAGCTTCCTACCTTCTACGGTTTGGGCTGCGGGCTGTTGACGTACTTTCCTTTTGCCCCCATAATTCAGTCTATGTGTCCTAGACAAGTTTCAAAATAACGAGAATCTGGTTTTATTTATACTCTTTTATTGATGTTAGAAACCTAATTTTAGGTTGAGTAACAAATCGAAATTTGGATTTTTCAAACAAACTTTAAAACTCGTTTTACCCCCTTTGTAGCTAGAATTTTCCAAATCCCCTTCTTAGTGCACACCTACAATATGATGGGATACTTGAACCCAAATTTCAGCTTCCTACCTTCTACGGTTTGGGCTGTGGGCTGTTGACGTGGTTTCCTTTTGCCCCATAATTCAGTCTGTGTGTCCTACACAAGTTTCAAACTACCGAGTATGCAGTTTTATTTATATTCTTCTATTGATTTCGAAACCTACTTTTAGGTCAATTAACCAATCGAAATGTGGATTTTTCAAACAAACTTTACAGTTCGTTTTCCCCCTTTTGTAGCTAGAAATTTCCAAATCCCCTTCTTAGTGCACACCTACAATATGATGGGAGACTTGAACCCAAACTTCAGCTTCCTACCTTCTACGGTTTGGGCTGTGGGCTGTTGACGTGGTTTCCTTTTGACCCCATTATTCAGTTTGTGTGTTCTAGACAAGATTCAAAATAACGAGAATCTGGTTTTATTTATACTCTTTTATTGATGTTAGAAACCTAATTTTAGGTCGAGTAATAAATCGAAATGTGGATTTTTCAAACCAACTTTACAGTTCGTTTTCCCCCTTTTGTAGCTAGAAATTTCCAAATCCCCTTCTTAGTGCACACCTACAATATGATGGGAGACTTGAACCCAAACTTCAGCTTCCTACCTTCTACGGTTCGGGCTGTGGGCTGTTGATGTGGTTTCCTTTGGACCCCATTATTCAGTCTGTGTGTTCTAGACAAGATTCAAAATACAGAGTATGCAGTTTTATTTATATAATTTTATTTACTTAGAAACCTAGTTTTAGGTCGAGTAACCAATCGAAATGTGAATTTTTCAAACAAATTTTACAGCTCGTTTTACCCCCTTTGGAGCTCCAATTTTCAAATCCTCTTCTTAGTGCACACCTACACTATGATGGGATACTTGAGCCCAAATTTCGCTTCCTAGCTTCTACAGTTTGGGCTGTGGGCTGTGGGCTGTTGACGTACTTTCCTTTTGCCACCATAAGTAAGTCTATGTGTCCTAGACAAGTTTCAAAATAACGAGAATCTGGTTTTATTTATACTCTTTTATTGATGTTAGAAACCTAATTTTAGGTCGAGTAATAAATCGAAATGTGGATTTTTCAAACAAACTTTAAAACTCGTTTTACCCCCTTTGTAGCTAGAATCTTCCAAATCCCCTTCATAGTGCACACCTACAATATGATGGGAGACTTGAACCCAAATTTCAGCTTCCTACCTTCTACGGTTTGGGCTGTGGGCTGTTGACGTGGTTTCCTTTTGCCCCATAATTCAGTCTGTGTGTCCTACACAAGTTTCAAACTACCGAGTATGCAGTTTTATTTATATTCTTCTATTGATTTCGAAACCTACTTTTAGGTCAATTAACCAATCGAAATGTGGATTTTTCAAACAAATTATACAGCTCGTTTCCCCCCTTTGAAGCTCGAATTTTTGGGTAAGATAGGATACTTGAGCCCAATATTCAGCTTCCTAGCTTCTACGGTTTGGGCTGTGGGCTGTTGACGTGGTTTCCTTTTGACCCCATTATTCAGTTTGTGTGTTCTAGACAAGATTCAAAATACAGAGTATGCAGTTTTATTTATATAATTTTATTTACTTAGGAACCTAGTTTTAGGTCGAGTAACCAATCGAAATGTGAATTTTTCAAACAAATTTTACAGCTCGTTTTACCCCCTTTGGAGCTCCAATTTTCAAATCCTCTTCTTAGTGCACACCTACACTATGAAAGGATACCTGAGCCCAATACTCAGCTTCCTAGCTTCTACAGTTTGGGCTGTGGGCTGTGGGCTGTTGACGTACTTTCCTTTTGCCCCCATAATTCAGTCTATGTGTCATAGACAAGTTTCAAAATAACGAGAATCTGGTTTTATTTATACTCTTTTATTGATGTTAGAAACCTAGTTTTAGGTCGAGTAACCAATCGAAATGTGAATTTTTCAAACAAATTTACAGCTCGTTTTACAAACTTTGGAGCTAGAATTTTCCAAATCCCATTCTTAGTGCACACCTACACTATGATGGGATACTTGAGCCCAAATTTCGCTTCCTAGCTTCTACAGTTTGGGCTGTGGGCTGTTGACGTACTTTCCTTTTGCCACCATAATTAAGCCTATGTGTTCTAGACAAGTTTCAAAATAACGAGAATCTGGATTAATTTATACTCTTTTATTGATGTTAGAAACCTAATTTTAGGTCGAGTAACAAATCGAAATTTGGATTTTTCAAACAAACTTTAAAACTCGTTTTACCCCCTTTGTAGCTAGAATTTTCCAAATCCCCTTCTTAGTGCACACCTACAATATGATGGGAGACTTGAACCCAAACTTCAGCTTCCTACCTTCTACGGTTTGGGCTGTGGGCTGTTGACGTGGTTTCCTTTTGACCCCATTATTCAGTTTGTGTGTTCTAGACAAGATTCAAAATAACGAGAATCTGGTTTTATTTATACTCTTTTATTGATGTTAGAAACCTAATTTTAGGTCGAGTAATAAATCGAAATGTGGATTTTTCAAACCAACTTTACAGTTCGTTTTCCCCCTTTTGTAGCTAGAAATTTCCAAATCCCCTTCTTAGTGCACACCTACAATATGATGGGAGACTTGAACCCAAACTTCAGCTTCCTACCTTCTACGGTTCGGGCTGTGGGCTGTTGATGTGGTTTCCTTTGGACCCCATTATTCAGTCTGTGTGTTCTAGACAAGATTCAAAATACCGAGTATGCAGTTTTATTTATATTCTTTTATTGATTTAGAAACCTAGTTGTAGGTCGATTAACCAATCGAAATGTGGATTTTTCAAACACATTTTGCAGCTAATATTCCCCCCTTTGAAGCTCGAATTTTTGGGTAAGGTAGGATACTTGAGTCAAAATTTCAGCTTCCTAGCTTCTACAGTGTGGGGCTGTGGGCTGTCGACGTACTTTCCGTTTGCCCCCATAATTCAGTCTGTGTGTCCTAGACAAGATTCAAAATACCGAGTATGCAGTTTTATTTATATTCTTTTATTTATTTAGAAACCTAGTTTTAGGTCGAGTAACCAATCGAAATGTGAATTTTTCAAACTAATTTTACAGCTCGTTTTACCCCCTTTGGAGCTCCAATTTTCAAATCCTCTTCTTAGTGCACACCTACACTATGAAAGGATACCTGAGCCCAATATTCAGCTTCCTAGCTTCTACAGTTTGGGCTGTGGGCTGTTGACGTGGTTTCCTTTTGACCCCATAATTCAGTCTATGTGTCCTAGACAAGTTTCAAAATAACAAGAATCTGGTTTTATTTATACTCTTTTATTGATGTTAGAAACCTAATTTTAGGTCGAGTAATAAATCGAAATGTGGATTTTTCAAACAAACTTTAAAACTCGTTTTATCCCCTTTGTAGCTAGAATCTTCCAAATCCCCTTCTTAGTGCACACCTACAATATGATGGGATACTTGAACCCAAATTTCAGCTTCCTACCTTCTACGGTTCGGGCTGTGGGCTGTTGATGTGGTTTCCTTTTGACCCCATTATTCAGTTTGTGTGTTCTAGACAAGATTCAAAATACAGAGTATGCAGTTTTATTTATATAATTTTATTTATTTAGAAACCTAGTTTTAGGTCGAGTAACCAATCGAAATGTGAATTTTTCAAACCAATTTTACAGCTCGTTTTACCCCCTTTGGAGCTCCAATTTTCAAATCCTCTTCTTAGTGCACACCTACACTATGAAAGGATACCTGAGCCCAATATTCAGCTTCCTAGCTTCTACAGCTTGGGCTGTGGGCTGTTGACGTACTTTCCTTTTGCCCCCATAATTCAGTCTATGTGTCCTAGACAAGTTTCAAAATAACGAGAATCTGGTTTTATTTATACTCTTTTATTGATGTTAGAAACCTAGTTTTAGGTCGAGTAACCAATCGAAATGTGAATTTTTCAAACAAATTTTACAGCTCGTTTTACAAACTTTGGAGCTAGAATTTTCCAAATCCCATTCTTAGTGCACACGTACACTATTATGGGATACTTGAGCCCAAATTTCGCTTCCTAGCTTCTACAGTTTGGGCTGTGGGCTGTTGACGTACTTTCCTTTTGCCACCATAATTAAGCCTATGTGTTCTAGACAAGTTTCAAAATAACGAGAATCTGGATTAATTTATACTCTTTTATTGATGTTAGAAACCTAATTTTAGGTCGAGTAACAAATCGAAATTTGGATTTTTCAAACAAACTTTAAAACTCGTTTTACCCCCTTTGTAGCTAGAATTTTCCAAATCCCCTTCTTAGTGCACACCTACAATATGATGGGAGACTTGAACCCAAACTTCAGCTTCCTACCTTCTACGGTTTGGGCTGTGGGCTGTTGACGTGGTTTCCTTTTGACCCCATTATTCAGTTTGTGTGTTCTAGACAAGATTCAAAATAACGAGAATCTGGTTTTATTTATACTCTTTTATTGATGTTAGAAACCTAATTTTAGGTCGAGTAATAAATCGAAATGTGGATTTTTCAAACCAACTTTACAGTTCGTTTTCCCCCTTTTGTAGCTAGAAATTTCCAAATCCCCTTCTTAGTGCACACCTACAATATGATGGGAGACTTGAACCCAAACTTCAGCTTCCTACCTTCTACGGTTCGGGCTGTGGGCTGTTGATGTGGTTTCCTTTGGACCCCATTATTCAGTCTGTGTGTTCTAGACAAGATTCAAAATACCGAGTATGCAGTTTTATTTATATTCTTCTATTGATTTCGAAACCTACTTTTAGGTCAATTAACCAATCGAAATGTGGATTTTTCAAACAAACTTTACAGTTCGTTTTCCCCCTTTTGTAGCTAGAAATTTCCAAATCCCCTTCTTAGTGCACACCTACACTATGATGGGATACTTGAGCCCAAATTTCGCTTCCTAGCTTCTACAGTTTGGGCTGTGGGCTGTTGACGTACTTTCCTTTTGCCACCATAATTAAGCCTATGTGTTCTAGACAAGTTTCAAAATAACGAGAATCTGGATTAATTTATACTCTTTTATTGATGTTAGAAACCTAATTTTTGGTCGAGTAACAAATCGAAATTTGGATTTTTCAAACAAACTTTAAAACTCGTTTTACCCCCTTTGTAGCTAGAATTTTCCAAATCCCCTTCTTAGTGCACACCTACAATATGATGGGATACTTGAACCCAAATTTCAGCTTCCTACCTTCTACGGTTTGGGCTGTGGGCTGTTGACGTGGTTTCCTTTTGCCCCATAATTCAGTCTGTGTGTCCTACACAAGTTTCAAACTACCGAGTATGCAGTTTTATTTATATTCTTCTATTGATTTCGAAACCTACTTTTAGGTCAATTAACCAATCGAAATGTGGATTTTTCAAACAAACTTTACAGTTCGTTTTCCCCCTTTTGTAGCTAGAAATTTCCAAATCCCCTTCTTAGTGCACACCTACAATATGATGGGAGACTTGAACCCAAACTTCAGCTTCCTACCTTCTACGGTTTGGGCTGTGGGCTGTTGACGTGGTTTCCTTTTGACCCCATTATTCAGTTTGTGTGTTCTAGACAAGATTCAAAATAACGAGAATCTGGTTTTATTTATACTCTTTTATTGATGTTAGAAACCTAATTTTAGGTCGAGTAATAAATCGAAATGTGGATTTTTCAAACCAACTTTACAGTTCGTTTTCCCCCCTTTTGTAGCTAGAAATTTCCAAATCCCCTTCTTAGTGCACACCTACAATATGATGGGAGACTTGAACCCAAACTTCAGCTTCCTACCTTCTACGGTTCGGGCTGTGGGCTGTTGATGTGGTTTCCTTTGGACCCCATTATTCAGTCTGTGTGTTCTAGACAAGATTCAAAATACAGAGTATGCAGTTTTATTTATATAATTTTATTTACTTAGAAACCTAGTTTTAGGTCGAGTAACCAATCGAAATGTGAATTTTTCAAACAAATTTTACAGCTCGTTTTACCCCCTTTGGAGCTCCAATTTTCAAATCCTCTTCTTAGTGCACACCTACACTATGATGGGATACTTGAGCCCAAATTTCGCTTCCTAGCTTCTACAGTTTGGGCTGTGGGCTGTGGGCTGTTGACGTACTTTCCTTTTGCCACCATAAGTAAGTCTATGTGTCCTAGACAAGTTTCAAAATAACGAGAATCTGGTTTTATTTATACTCTTTTATTGATGTTAGAAACCTAATTTTAGGTCGAGTAATAAATCGAAATGTGGATTTTTCAAACAAACTTTAAAACTCGTTTTACCCCCTTTGTAGCTAGAATCTTCCAAATCCCCTTCATAGTGCACACCTACAATATGATGGGAGACTTGAACCCAAATTTCAGCTTCCTACCTTCTACGGTTTGGGCTGTGGGCTGTTGACGTGGTTTCCTTTTGCCCCATAATTCAGTCTGTGTGTCCTACACAAGTTTCAAACTACCGAGTATGCAGTTTTATTTATATTCTTCTATTGATTTCGAAACCTACTTTTAGGTCAATTAACCAATCGAAATGTGGATTTTTCAAACAAATTATACAGCTCGTTTCCCCCCTTTGAAGCTCGAATTTTTGGGTAAGATAGGATACTTGAGCCCAATATTCAGCTTCCTAGCTTCTACGGTTTGGGCTGTGGGCTGTTGACGTGGTTTCCTTTTGACCCCATTATTCAGTTTGTGTGTTCTAGACAAGATTCAAAATACAGAGTATGCAGTTTTATTTATATAATTTTATTTACTTAGGAACCTAGTTTTAGGTCGAGTAACCAATCGAAATGTGAATTTTTCAAACAAATTTTACAGCTCGTTTTACCCCCTTTGGAGCTCCAATTTTCAAATCCTCTTCTTAGTGCACACCTACACTATGAAAGGATACCTGAGCCCAATACTCAGCTTCCTAGCTTCTACAGTTTGGGCTGTGGGCTGTGGGCTGTTGACGTACTTTCCTTTTGCCCCCATAATTCAGTCTATGTGTCATAGACAAGTTTCAAAATAACGAGAATCTGGTTTTATTTATACTCTTTTATTGATGTTAGAAACCTAGTTTTAGGTCGAGTAACCAATCGAAATGTGAATTTTTCAAACAAATTTTACAGCTCGTTTTACAAACTTTGGAGCTAGAATTTTCCAAATCCCATTCTTAGTGCACACCTACACTATGATGGGATACTTGAGCCCAAATTTCGCTTCCTAGCTTCTACAGTTTGGGCTGTGGGCTGTTGACGTACTTTCCTTTTGCCACCATAATTAAGCCTATGTGTTCTAGACAAGTTTCAAAATAACGAGAATCTGGATTAATTTATACTCTTTTATTGATGTTAGAAACCTAATTTTAGGTCGAGTAACAAATCGAAATTTGGATTTTTCAAACAAACTTTAAAACTCGTTTTACCCCCTTTGTAGCTAGAATTTTCCAAATCCCCTTCTTAGTGCACACCTACAATATGATGGGAGACTTGAACCCAAACTTCAGCTTCCTACCTTCTACGGTTTGGGCTGTGGGCTGTTGACGTGGTTTCCTTTTGACCCCATTATTCAGTTTGTGTGTTCTAGACAAGATTCAAAATAACGAGAATCTGGTTTTATTTATACTCTTTTATTGATGTTAGAAACCTAATTTTAGGTCGAGTAATAAATCGAAATGTGGATTTTTCAAACCAACTTTACAGTTCGTTTTCCCCCTTTTGTAGCTAGAAATTTCCAAATCCCCTTCTTAGTGCACACCTACAATATGATGGGAGACTTGAACCCAAACTTCAGCTTCCTACCTTCTACGGTTCGGGCTGTGGGCTGTTGATGTGGTTTCCTTTGGACCCCATTATTCAGTCTGTGTGTTCTAGACAAGATTCAAAATACCGAGTATGCAGTTTTATTTATATTCTTTTATTGATTTAGAAACCTAGTTGTAGGTCGATTAACCAATCGAAATGTGGATTTTTCAAACACATTTTGCAGCTAATATTCCCCCCTTTGAAGCTCGAATTTTTGGGTAAGGTAGGATACTTGAGTCAAAATTTCAGCTTCCTAGCTTCTACAGTGTGGGGCTGTGGGCTGTCGACGTACTTTCCGTTTGCCCCCATAATTCAGTCTGTGTGTCCTAGACAAGATTCAAAATACCGAGTATGCAGTTTTATTTATATTCTTTTATTTATTTAGAAACCTAGTTTTAGGTCGAGTAACCAATCGAAATGTGAATTTTTCAAACTAATTTTACAGCTCGTTTTACCCCCTTTGGAGCTCCAATTTTCAAATCCTCTTCTTAGTGCACACCTACACTATGAAAGGATACCTGAGCCCAATATTCAGCTTCCTAGCTTCTACAGTTTGGGCTGTGGGCTGTTGACGTGGTTTCCTTTTGACCCCATAATTCAGTCTATGTGTCCTAGACAAGTTTCAAAATAACAAGAATCTGGTTTTATTTATACTCTTTTATTGATGTTAGAAACCTAATTTTAGGTCGAGTAATAAATCGAAATGTGGATTTTTCAAACAAACTTTAAAACTCGTTTTATCCCCTTTGTAGCTAGAATCTTCCAAATCCCCTTCTTAGTGCACACCTACAATATGATGGGATACTTGAACCCAAATTTCAGCTTCCTACCTTCTACGGTTCGGGCTGTGGGCTGTTGATGTGGTTTCCTTTTGACCCCATTATTCAGTTTGTGTGTTCTAGACAAGATTCAAAATACAGAGTATGCAGTTTTATTTATATAATTTTATTTATTTAGAAACCTAGTTTTAGGTCGAGTAACCAATCGAAATGTGAATTTTTCAAACTAATTTTACAGCTCGTTTTACCCCCTTTGGAGCTCCAATTTTCAAATCCTCTTCTTAGTGCACACCTACACTATGAAAGGATACCTGAGCCCAATATTCAGCTTCCTAGCTTCTACAGCTTGGGCTGTGGGCTGTTGACGTACTTTCCTTTTGCCCCCATAATTCAGTCTATGTGTCCTAGACAAGTTTCAAAATAACGAGAATCTGGTTTTATTTATACTCTTTTATTGATGTTAGAAACCTAATTTTAGGTCGAGTAACAAATCGAAATGTGGATTTTTCAAACAAACTTTAAAACTCGTTTTACCCCATTTGTAGCTAGAATTTTCCAAATCCCCTTCTTAGTGCACACCTACAATATGATGGGATACTTGAACCCAAATTTCAGCTTCCTACCTTCTACGGTTTGGGCTGTGGGCTGTTGAAGTGGTTTCCTTTTGCCCCATAATTCAGTCTGTGTGTCCTACACAAGTTTCAAACTACCGAGTATGCAGTTTTATTTATATTCTTCTATTGATTTCGAAACCTACTTTTAGGTCAATTAACCAATCGAAATGTGGATTTTTCAAACAAATTATACAGCTCGTTTCCCCCCTTTGAAGCTCGAATTTTTGGGTAAGATAGGATACTTGAGCCCAATATTCAGCTTCCTAGCTTCTACGGTTTGGGCTGTGGGCTGTTGACGTGGTTTCCCTTTGCCCCCATAACTCAGTCTGTGTGTCCAAGACAAGTTTCAAAATAACGAGAATCTGGTTTTATTTATACTCTTTTATTGATGTTAGAAACCTAGCTTTAGGTCAATTAACCAATCGAAATGTGGATTTTTCAAACAAACTTTACAGTTCGTTTTCCCCCTTTTGTAGCTAGAAATTTCCAAATCCCCTTCTTAGTGCACACCTACAATATGATGGGATACTTGAACCCAAACTTCAGCTTCCTACCTTCTACGGTTTGGGCTGCGGGCTGTTGACGTACTTTCCTTTTGCCCCCATAATTCAGTCTATGTGTCCTAGACAAGTTTCAAAATAACGAGAATCTGGTTTTATTTATACTCTTTTATTGATGTTAGAAACCTAATTTTAGGTCGAGTAACAAATCGAAATGTGGATTTTTCAAACAAACTTTAAAACTCGTTTTACCCCATTTGTAGCTAGAATTTTCCAAATCCCCTTCTTAGTGCACACCTACAATATGATGGGATACTTGAACCCAAATTTCAGCTTCCTACCTTCTACGGTTTGGGCTGTGGGCTGTTGAAGTGGTTTCCTTTTGCCCCATAATTCAGTCTGTGTGTCCTACACAAGTTTCAAACTACCGAGTATGCAGTTTTATTTATATTCTTCTATTGATTTCGAAACCTACTTTTAGGTCAATTAACCAATCGAAATGTGGATTTTTCAAACAAATTATACAGCTCGTTTCCCCCCTTTGAAGCTCGAATAGGGGGTATTTTTGGGTAAGGTAGGATACTTGAGTCAAAATTTCAGCTTCCTAGCTTCTACAGTTTGGGCTGTGGGCTGTCGACGTACTTTCCGTTTGCCCCCGTAATTCAGTCTGTGTGTCCTAGACAAGATTCAAAATACCGAGTAAGCAGTTTTATTTATATTCTTTTATTTATTTAGAAACCTAGTTTTAGGTCGAGCAACCAATCGAAATGTGAATTTTTCAAACAAATTTTACAGCTCGTTTTACCCCCTTTGGAGCTCCAATTTTCAAATCCTCTTCTTAGTGCACACCTACACTATGAAAGGATACCTGGGCCCAATATTCAGCTTCCTAGCTTCTACAGTTTGGGCTGTGGGCTGTGGGCTGTTGACGTACTTTCCTTTTGCCCCCATAATTCAGTCTATGTGTCCTAGACAAGTTTCAAAATAACGAGAATCTGGTTTTATTTATACTCTTTTATTGATGTTAGAAACCTAATTTTAGGTCGAGTAACAAATCGAAATGTGGATTTTTCAAACTAACTTTAAAACTCGTTTTACCCCCTTTGGAGCTAGAATTTTCAAATCCCGTTCTTAGTGCACACCTACACTATGATGGGAGACTTGAACCCAAACTTCAGCTTCCTACCTTCTACGGTTTGGGCTGTGGGCTGTTGACGTGGTTTCCTTTTGCCCCATAATTCAGTCTGTGTGTCCTACACAAGTTTCAAACTACCGAGTATGCAGTTTTATTTATATTCTTCTATTGATTTCGAAACCTACTTTTAGGTCAATTAACCAATCGAAATGTGGATTTTTCAAACAAATTATACAGCTCGTTTCCCCCCTTTGAAGCTCGAATTTTTGGGTAAGATAGGATACTTGAGCCCAATATTCAGCTTCCTAGCTTCTACGGTTTGGGCTGTGGGCTGTTGACGTGGTTTCCTTTTGACCCCATTATTCAGTTTGTGTGTTCTAGACAAGATTCAAAATACAGAGTATGCAGTTTTATTTATATAATTTTATTTACTTAGGAACCTAGTTTTAGGTCGAGTAACCAATCGAAATGTGAATTTTTCAAACAAATTTTACAGCTCGTTTTACCCCCTTTGGAGCTCCAATTTTCAAATCCTCTTCTTAGTGCACACCTACACTATGAAAGGATACCTGAGCCCAATACTCAGCTTCCTAGCTTCTACAGTTTGGGCTGTGGGCTGTGGGCTGTTGACGTACTTTCCTTTTGCCCCCATAATTCAGTCTATGTGTCATAGACAAGTTTCAAAATAACGAGAATCTGGTTTTATTTATACTCTTTTATTGATGTTAGAAACCTAGTTTTAGGTCGAGTAACCAATCGAAATGTGAATTTTTCAAACAAATTTTACAGCTCGTTTTACAAACTTTGGAGCTAGAATTTTCCAAATCCCATTCTTAGTGCACACCTACACTATGATGGGATACTTGAGCCCAAATTTCGCTTCCTAGCTTCTACAGTTTGGGCTGTGGGCTGTTGACGTACTTTCCTTTTGCCACCATAATTAAGCCTATGTGTTCTAGACAAGTTTCAAAATAACGAGAATCTGGATTAATTTATACTCTTTTATTGATGTTAGAAACCTAATTTTAGGTCGAGTAACAAATCGAAATGTGGATTTTTCAAACCAACTTTACAGTTCGTTTTCCCCCTTTTGTAGCTAGAAATTTCCAAATCCCCTTCTTAGTGCACACCTACAATATGATGGGAGACTTGAACCCAAACTTCAGCTTCCTACCTTCTACGGTTCGGGCTGTGGGCTGTTGATGTGGTTTCCTTTGGACCCCATTATTCAGTCTGTGTGTTCTAGACAAGATTCAAAATACCGAGTATGCAGTTTTATTTATATTCTTTTATTGATTTAGAAACCTAGTTGTAGGTCGATTAACCAATCGAAATGTGGATTTTTCAAACACATTTTGCAGCTAATATTCCCCCCTTTGAAGCTCGAATTTTTGGGTAAGGTAGGATACTTGAGTCAAAATTTCAGCTTCCTAGCTTCTACAGTGTGGGGCTGTGGGCTGTCGACGTACTTTCCGTTTGCCCCCATAATTCAGTCTGTGTGTCCTAGACAAGATTCAAAATACCGAGTATGCAGTTTTATTTATATTCTTTTATTTATTTAGAAACCTAGTTTTAGGTCGAGTAACCAATCGAAATGTGAATTTTTCAAACTAATTTTACAGCTCGTTTTACCCCCTTTGGAGCTCCAATTTTCAAATCCTCTTCTTAGTGCACACCTACACTATGAAAGGATACCTGAGCCCAATATTCAGCTTCCTAGCTTCTACAGTTTGGGCTGTGGGCTGTTGACGTGGTTTCCTTTTGACCCCATAATTCAGTCTATGTGTCCTAGACAAGTTTCAAAATAACGAGAATCTGGTTTTATTTATACTCTTTTATTGATGTTAGAAACCTAATTTTAGGTCGAGTAATAAATCGAAATGTGGATTTTTCAAACAAACTTTAAAACTCGTTTTATCCCCTTTGTAGCTAGAATCTTCCAAATCCCCTTCTTAGTGCACACCTACAATATGATGGGATACTTGAACCCAAATTTCAGCTTCCTACCTTCTACGGTTCGGGCTGTGGGCTGTTGATGTGGTTTCCTTTTGACCCCATTATTCAGTTTGTGTGTTCTAGACAAGATTCAAAATACAGAGTATGCAGTTTTATTTATATAATTTTATTTATTTAGAAACCTAGTTTTAGGTCGAGTAACCAATCGAAATGTGAATTTTTCAAACCAATTTTACAGCTCGTTTTACCCCCTTTGGAGCTCCAATTTTCAAATCCTCTTCTTAGTGCACACCTACACTATGAAAGGATACCTGAGCCCAATATTCAGCTTCCTAGCTTCTACAGCTTGGGCTGTGGGCTGTGGGCTGTTGACGTACTTTCCTTTTGCCCCCATAATTCAGTCTATGTGTCCTAGACAAGTTTCAAAATAACGAGAATCTGGTTTTATTTATACTCTTTTATTGATGTTAGAAACCTAATTTTAGGTCGAGTAATAAATCGAAATGTGGATTTTTCAAACAAACTTTAAAACTCGTTTTACCCCATTTGTAGCTAGAATTTTCCAAATCCCCTTCTTAGTGCACACCTACAATATGATGGGATACTTGAACCCAAATTTCAGCTTCCTACCTTCTACGGTTTGGGCTGTGGGCTGTTGACGTGGTTTCCTTTTGCCCCATAATTCAGTCTGTGTGTCCTACACAAGTTTCAAACTACCGAGTATGCAGTTTTATTTATATTCTTCTATTGATTTCGAAACCTACTTTTAGGTCAATTAACCAATCGAAATGTGGATTTTTCAAACAAATTATACAGCTCGTTTCCCCCCTTTGAAGCTCGAATTTTTGGGTAAGATAGGATACTTGAGCCCAATATTCAGCTTCCTAGCTTCTACGGTTTGGGCTGTGGGCTGTTGACGTGGTTTCCCTTTGCCCCCATAACTCAGTCTGTGTGTCCAAGACAAGTTTCAAAATAACGAGAATCTGGTTTTATTTATACTCTTTTATTGATGTTAGAAACCTAGCTTTAGGTCAATTAACCAATCGAAATGTGGATTTTTCAAACAAACTTTACAGTTCGTTTTCCCCCTTTTGTAGCTAGAAATTTCCAAATCCCCTTCTTAGTGCACACCTACAATATGATGGGAGACTTGAACCCAAACTTCAGCTTCCTACCTTCTACGGTTTGGGCTGCGGGCTGTTGACGTACTTTCCTTTTGCCCCCATAATTCAGTCTATGTGTCCTAGACAAGTTTCAAAATAACGAGAATCTGGTTTTATTTATAATCTTTTATTGATGTTAGAAACCTAATTTTAGGTCGAGTAATAAATCGAAATGTGGATTTTTCAAACAAACTTTAAAACTCGTTTTACCCCCTTTTGTAGCTAGAAATTTCCAAATCCCCTTCTTAGTGCACACCTACAATATGATGGGAGACTTGAACCCAAACTTCAGCTTCCTACCTTCTACGGTTTGGGCTGTGGGCTGTTGACGTGGTTTCTTTTTGACCCCATTATTCAGTTTGTGTGTTCTAGACAAGATTCAAAATAACGAGAATCTGGTTTTATTTATACTCTTTTATTGATGTTAGAAACCTAATTTTAGGTCGAGTAATAAATCGAAATGCGGATTTTTCAAACAAACTTTAAAACTCGTTTTACCCCCTTTGTAGCTAGAATCTTCCAAATCCCCTTCAGAGTGCACACCTACAATATGATGGGAGACTTGAACCCAAATTTCAGCTTCCTACCTTCTACGGTTTGGGCTGTGGGCTGTTGACGTGGTTTCCTTTTGCCCCATAATTCAGTCTGTGTGTCCTACACAAGTTTCAAACTACCGAGTATGCAGTTTTATTTATATTCTTCTATTGATTTCGAAACCTACTTTTAGGTCAATTAACCAATCGAAATGTGGATTTTTCAAACAAATTATACAGCTCGTTTCCCCCCTTTGAAGCTCGAATAGGGGGTATTTTTGGGTAAGGTAGGATACTTGAGTCAAAATTTCAGCTTCCTAGCTTCTACAGTTTGGGCTGTGGGCTGTCGACGTACTTTCCGTTTGCCCCCGTAATTCAGTCTGTGTGTCCTAGACAAGATTCAAAATACCGAGTAAGCAGTTTTATTTATATTCTTTTATTTATTTAGAAACCTAGTTTTAGGTCGAGCAACCAATCGAAATGTGAATTTTTCAAACAAATTTTACAGCTCGTTTTACCCCCTTTGGAGCTCCAATTTTCAAATCCTCTTCTTAGTGCACACCTACACTATGAAAGGATACCTGAGCCCAATATTCAGCTTCCTAGCTTCTACAGTTTGGGCTGTGGGCTGTTGACGTGGTTTCCTTTTGACCCCATAATTCAGTCTATGTGTCCTAGACAAGTTTCAAAATAACGAGAATCTGGTTTTATTTATACTCTTTTATTGATGTTAGAAACCTAATTTTAGGTCGAGTAACAAATCGAAATGTGGATTTTTCAAACTAACTTTAAAACTCGTTTTACCCCCTTTGGAGCTAGAATTTTCAAATCCCGTTCTTAGTGCACACCTACACTATGATGGGAGACTTGAACCCAAACTTCAGCTTCCTACCTTCTACGGTTTGGGCTGCGGGCTGTTGACGTACTTTCCTTTTGCCCCCATAATTCAGTCTGTGTGTCCTACACAAGTTTCAAACTACCGAGTATGCAGTTTTATTTATATTCTTCTATTGATTTCGAAACCTACTTTTAGGTCAATTAACCAATCGAAATGTGGATTTTTCAAACAAATTATACAGCTCGTTTCCCCCCTTTGAAGCTCGAATTTTTGGGTAAGATAGGATACTTGAGCCCAATATTCAGCTTCCTAGCTTCTACGGTTTGGGCTGTGGGCTGTTGACGTGGTTTCCCTTTGCCCCCATAACTCAGTCTGTGTGTCCAAGACAAGTTTCAAAATAACGAGAATCTGGTTTTATTTATACTCTTTTATTGATGTTAGAAACCTAGCTTTAGGTCAATTAACCAATCGAAATGTGGATTTTTCAAACAAACTTTACAGTTCGTTTTCCCCCTTTTGTAGCTAGAAATTTCCAAATCCCCTTCTTAGTGCACACCTACAATATGATGGGAGACTTGAACCCAAACTTCAGCTTCCTACCTTCTACGGTTTGGGCTGCGGGCTGTTGACGTACTTTCCTTTTGCCCCCATAATTCAGTCTATGTGTCCTAGACAAGTTTCAAAATAACGAGAATCTGGTTTTATTTATACTCTTTTATTGATGTTAGAAACCTAATTTTAGGTCGAGTAATAAATCGAAATGTGGATTTTTCAAACAAACTTTAAAACTCGTTTTACCCCCTTTTGTAGCTAGAAATTTCCAAATCCCCTTCTTAGTGCACACCTACAATATGATGGGAGACTTGAACCCAAACTTCAGCTTCCTACCTTCTACGGTTTGGGCTGTGGGCTGTTGACGTGGTTTCTTTTTGACCCCATTATTCAGTTTGTGTGTTCTAGACAAGATTCAAAATAACGAGAATCTGGTTTTATTTATACTCTTTTATTGATGTTAGAAACCTAATTTTAGGTCGAGTAATAAATCGAAATGCGGATTTTTCAAACAAACTTTAAAACTCGTTTTACCCCCTTTGTAGCTAGAATCTTCCAAATCCCCTTCAGAGTGCACACCTACAATATGATGGGAGACTTGAACCCAAATTTCAGCTTCCTACCTTCTACGGTTTGGGCTGTGGGCTGTTGACGTGGTTTCCTTTTGCCCCATAATTCAGTCTGTGTGTCCTACACAAGTTTCAAACTACCGAGTATGCAGTTTTATTTATATTCTTCTATTGATTTCGAAACCTACTTTTAGGTCAATTAACCAATCGAAATGTGGATTTTTCAAACAAATTATACAGCTCGTTTCCCCCCTTTGAAGCTCGAATAGGGGGTATTTTTGGGTAAGGTAGGATACTTGAGTCAAAATTTCAGCTTCCTAGCTTCTACAGTTTGGGCTGTGGGCTGTGGGCTGTCGACGTACTTTCCGTTTGCCCCCGTAATTCAGTCTGTGTGTCCTAGACAAGATTCAAAATACCGAGTATGCAGTTTTATTTATATTCTTTTATTGATTTAGAAACCTAGTTGTAGGTCGTGTAACCAATCGAAATGTGAATTTTTCAAACAACTTTTACAGCTCGTTTTACCCCCTTTGGAGCTCCAATTTTCAAATCCTCTTCTTAGTGCACACCTACACTATGAAAGGATACCTGGGCCCAATATTCAGCTTCCTAGCTTCTACAGTTTGGGCTGTGGGCTGTTGACGTACTTTCCTTTTGCCCCCATAATTCAGTCTATGTGTCCTAGACAAGTTTCAAAATAACGAGAATCTGGTTTTATTTATACTCTTTTATTGATGTTAGAAACCTAATTTTAGGTCGAGTAATAAATCGAAATGCGGATTTTTCAAACAAACTTTACAGCTCGTTTTACCCCCTTTGTAGCTAGAATCTTCCAAATCCCCTTCATAGTGCACACCTACAATATGATGGGAGACTTGAACCCAAATTTCAGCTTCCTAGCTTCTACAGTGTGGGGCTGTGGGCTGTCGACGTACTCTCCCTTTGCCCCCATAATTCAGTCTGTGTGTCCTAGACAAGATTCAAAATACCGAGTATGCAGTTTTATTTATATTCTTTTATTGATTTAGAAACCTAGTTGTAGGTCGTGTAACCAATCGAAATGTGAATTTTTCAAACTAATTTTACAGCTCGTTTTACCCCCTTTGGAGCTCCAATTTTCAAATCCTCTTCTTAGTGCACACCTACACTATGAAAGGATACCTGAGCCCAATATTCAGCTTCCTAGCTTCTACAGTTTGGGCTGTGGGCTGTTGACGTGGTTTCCTTTTGACCCCATAATTCAGTCTATGTGTCCTAGACAAGTTTCAAAATAACGAGAATCTGGTTTTATTTATACTCTTTTATTGATGTTAGAAACCTAATTTTAGGTCGAGTAATAAATCGAAATGTGGATTTTTCAAACAAACTTTAAAACTCGTTTTATCCCCTTTGTAGCTAGAATCTTCCAAATCCCCTTCTTAGTGCACACCTACAATATGATGGGATACTTGAACCCAAATTTCAGCTTCCTACCTTCTACGGTTCGGGCTGTGGGCTGTTGATGTGGTTTCCTTTTGACCCCATTATTCAGTTTGTGTGTTCTAGACAAGATTCAAAATACAGAGTATGCAGTTTTATTTATATAATTTTATTTATTTAGAAACCTAGTTTTAGGTCGAGTAACCAATCGAAATGTGAATTTTTCAAACCAATTTTACAGCTCGTTTTACCCCCTTTGGAGCTCCAATTTTCAAATCCTCTTCTTAGTGCACACCTACACTATGAAAGGATACCTGAGCCCAATATTCAGCTTCCTAGCTTCTACAGCTTGGGCTGTGGGCTGTTGACGTACTTTCCTTTTGCCCCCATAATTCAGTCTATGTGTCCTAGACAAGTTTCAAAATAACGAGAATCTGGTTTTATTTATACTCTTTTATTGATGTTAGAAACCTAATTTTAGGTCGAGTAACAAATCGAAATGTGGATTTTTCAAACTAACTTTAAAACTCGTTTTACCCCCTTTGGAGCTAGAATTTTCAAATCCCGTTCTTAGTGCACACCTACACTATGATGGGATACTTGAGCCCAAATTTCGCTTCCTAGCTTCTACAGTTTGGGCTGTGGGCTGTGGGCTGTTGACGTACTTTCCTTTTGCCACCATAAGTAAGTCTATGTGTCCTAGACAAGTTTCAAAATAACGAGAATCTGGATTAATTTATACTCTTTTATTGATGTTAGAAACCTAATTTTAGGTCGAGTAACAAATCGAAATGTGGATTTTTCAAACAAACTTTAAAACTCGTTTTACCCCATTTGTAGCTAGAATTTTCCAAATCCCCTTCTTAGTGCACACCTACAATATGATGGGATACTTGAACCCAAATTTCAGCTTCCTACCTTCTACGGTTTGGGCTGTGGGCTGTTGACGTGGTTTCCTTTTGCCCCATAATTCAGTCTGTGTGTCCTACACAAGTTTCAAACTACCGAGTATGCAGTTTTATTTATATTCTTCTATTGATTTCGAAACCTACTTTTAGGTCAATTAACCAATCGAAATGTGGATTTTTCAAACAAATTATACAGCTCGTTTCCCCCCTTTGAAGCTCGAATTTTTGGGTAAGATAGGATACTTGAGCCCAATATTCAGCTTCCTAGCTTCTACGGTTTGGGCTGTGGGCTGTTGACGTGGTTTCCCTTTGCCCCCATAACTCAGTCTGTGTGTCCAAGACAAGTTTCAAAATAACGAGAATCTGGTTTTATTTATACTCTTTTATTGATGTTAGAAACCTAGCTTTAGGTCAATTAACCAATCGAAATGTGGATTTTTCAAACAAACTTTACAGTTCGTTTTCCCCCTTTTGTAGCTAGAAATTTCCAAATCCCCTTCTTAGTGCACACCTACAATATGATGGGAGACTTGAACCCAAACTTCAGCTTCCTACCTTCTACGGTTTGGGCTGCGGGCTGTTGACGTACTTTCCTTTTGCCCCCATAATTCAGTCTATGTGTCCTAGACAAGTTTCAAAATAACGAGAATCTGGTTTTATTTATACTCTTTTATTGATGTTAGAAACCTAATTTTAGGTCGAGTAATAAATCGAAATGTGGATTTTTCAAACAAACTTTAAAACTCGTTTTACCCCCTTTTGTAGCTAGAAATTTCCAAATCCCCTTCTTAGTGCACACCTACAATATGATGGGAGACTTGAACCCAAACTTCAGCTTCCTACCTTCTACGGTTTGGGCTGTGGGCTGTTGACGTGGTTTCTTTTTGACCCCATTATTCAGTTTGTGTGTTCTAGACAAGATTCAAAATAACGAGAATCTGGTTTTATTTATACTCTTTTATTGATGTTAGAAACCTAATTTTAGGTCGAGTAATAAATCGAAATGCGGATTTTTCAAACAAACTTTAAAACTCGTTTTACCCCCTTTGTAGCTAGAATCTTCCAAATCCCCTTCAGAGTGCACACCTACAATATGATGGGAGACTTGAACCCAAATTTCAGCTTCCTACCTTCTACGGTTTGGGCTGTGGGCTGTTGACGTGGTTTCCTTTTACCCCATAATTCAGTCTGTGTGTCCTACACAAGTTTCAAACTACCGAGTATGCAGTTTTATTTATATTCTTCTATTGATTTCGAAACCTACTTTTAGGTCAATTAACCAATCGAAATGTGGATTTTTCAAACAAATTATACAGCTCGTTTCCCCCCTTTGAAGCTCGAATAGGGGGTATTTTTGGGTAAGGTAGGATACTTGAGTCAAAATTTCAGCTTCCTAGCTTCTACAGTTTGGGCTGTGGGCTGTCGACGTACTTTCCGTTTGCCCCCGTAATTCAGTCTGTGTGTCCTAGACAAGATTCAAAATACCGAGTAAGCAGTTTTATTTATATTCTTTTATTTATTTAGAAACCTAGTTTTAGGTCGAGCAACCAATCGAAATGTGAATTTTTCAAACAAATTTTACAGCTCGTTTTACCCCCTTTGGAGCTCCAATTTTCAAATCCTCTTCTTAGTGCACACCTACACTATGAAAGGATACCTGGGCCCAATATTCAGCTTCCTAGCTTCTACAGTTTGGGCTGTGGGCTGTGGGCTGTTGACGTACTTTCCTTTTGCCCCCATAATTCAGTCTATGTGTCCTAGACAAGTTTCAAAATAACGAGAATCTGGTTTTATTTATACTCTTTTATTGATGTTAGAAACCTAATTTTAGGTCGAGTAACAAATCGAAATGTGGATTTTTCAAACTAACTTTAAAACTCGTTTTACCCCCTTTGGAGCTAGAATTTTCAAATCCCGTTCTTAGTGCACACCTACACTATGATGGGAGACTTGAACCCAAACTTCAGCTTCCTACCTTCTACGGTTTGGGCTGTGGGCTGTTGACGTGGTTTCCTTTTGCCCCATAATTCAGTCTGTGTGTCCTACACAAGTTTCAAACTACCGAGTATGCAGTTTTATTTATATTCTTCTATTGATTTCGAAACCTACTTTTAGGTCAATTAACCAATCGAAATGTGGATTTTTCAAACAAATTATACAGCTCGTTTCCCCCCTTTGAAGCTCGAATAGGGGGTATTTTTGGGTAAGGTAGGATACTTGAGTCAAAATTTCAGCTTCCTAGCTTCTACAGTTTGGGCTGTGGGCTGTCGACGTACTTTCCGTTTGCCCCCGTAATTCAGTCTGTGTGTCCTAGACAAGATTCAAAATACCGAGTAAGCAGTTTTATTTATATTCTTTTATTTATTTAGAAACCTAGTTTTAGGTCGAGCAACCAATCGAAATGTGAATTTTTCAAACAAATTTTACAGCTCGTTTTACCCCCTTTGGAGCTCCAATTTTCAAATCCTCTTCTTAGTGCACACCTACACTATGAAAGGATACCTGGGCCCAATATTCAGCTTCCTAGCTTCTACGGTTTGGGCTGTGGGCTGTTGACGTGGTTTCCTTTTGACCCCATTATTCAGTTTGTGTGTTCTAGACAAGATTCAAAATACAGAGTATGCAGTTTTATTTATATAATTTTATTTACTTAGGAACCTAGTTTTAGGTCGAGTAACCAATCGAAATGTGAATTTTTCAAACAAATTTTACAGCTCGTTTTACCCCCTTTGGAGCTCCAATTTTCAAATCCTCTTCTTAGTGCACACCTACACTATGAAAGGATACCTGAGCCCAATACTCAGCTTCCTAGCTTCTACAGTTTGGGCTGTGGGCTGTGGGCTGTTGACGTACTTTCCTTTTGCCCCCATAATTCAGTCTATGTGTCATAGACAAGTTTCAAAATAACGAGAATCTGGTTTTATTTATACTCTTTTATTGATGTTAGAAACCTAGTTTTAGGTCGAGTAACCAATCGAAATGTGAATTTTTCAAACAAATTTTACAGCTCGTTTTACAAACTTTGGAGCTAGAATTTTCCAAATCCCATTCTTAGTGCACACCTACACTATGATGGGATACTTGAGCCCAAATTTCGCTTCCTAGCTTCTACAGTTTGGGCTGTGGGCTGTTGACGTACTTTCCTTTTGCCACCATAATTAAGCCTATGTGTTCTAGACAAGTTTCAAAATAACGAGAATCTGGATTAATTTATACTCTTTTATTGATGTTAGAAACCTAATTTTAGGTCGAGTAACAAATCGAAATGTGGATTTTTCAAACCAACTTTACAGTTCGTTTTCCCCCTTTTGTAGCTAGAAATTTCCAAATCCCCTTCTTAGTGCACACCTACAATATGATGGGAGACTTGAACCCAAACTTCAGCTTCCTACCTTCTACGGTTCGGGCTGTGGGCTGTTGATGTGGTTTCCTTTGGACCCCATTATTCAGTCTGTGTGTTCTAGACAAGATTCAAAATACCGAGTATGCAGTTTTATTTATATTCTTTTATTGATTTAGAAACCTAGTTGTAGGTCGATTAACCAATCGAAATGTGGATTTTTCAAACACATTTTGCAGCTAATATTCCCCCCTTTGAAGCTCGAATTTTTGGGTAAGGTAGGATACTTGAGTCAAAATTTCAGCTTCCTAGCTTCTACAGTGTGGGGCTGTGGGCTGTCGACGTACTTTCCGTTTGCCCCCATAATTCAGTCTGTGTGTCCTAGACAAGATTCAAAATACCGAGTATGCAGTTTTATTTATATTCTTTTATTTATTTAGAAACCTAGTTTTAGGTCGAGTAACCAATCGAAATGTGAATTTTTCAAACTAATTTTACAGCTCGTTTTACCCCCTTTGGAGCTCCAATTTTCAAATCCTCTTCTTAGTGCACACCTACACTATGAAAGGATACCTGAGCCCAATATTCAGCTTCCTAGCTTCTACAGTTTGGGCTGTGGGCTGTTGACGTGGTTTCCTTTTGACCCCATAATTCAGTCTATGTGTCCTAGACAAGTTTCAAAATAACGAGAATCTGGTTTTATTTATACTCTTTTATTGATGTTAGAAACCTAATTTTAGGTCGAGTAATAAATCGAAATGTGGATTTTTCAAACAAACTTTAAAACTCGTTTTATCCCCTTTGTAGCTAGAATCTTCCAAATCCCCTTCTTAGTGCACACCTACAATATGATGGGATACTTGAACCCAAATTTCAGCTTCCTACCTTCTACGGTTCGGGCTGTGGGCTGTTGATGTGGTTTCCTTTTGACCCCATTATTCAGTTTGTGTGTTCTAGACAAGATTCAAAATACAGAGTATGCAGTTTTATTTATATAATTTTATTTATTTAGAAACCTAGTTTTAGGTCGAGTAACCAATCGAAATGTGAATTTTTCAAACCAATTTTACAGCTCGTTTTACCCCCTTTGGAGCTCCAATTTTCAAATCCTCTTCTTAGTGCACACCTACACTATGAAAGGATACCTGAGCCCAATATTCAGCTTCCTAGCTTCTACAGCTTGGGCTGTGGGCTGTGGGCTGTTGACGTACTTTCCTTTTGCCCCCATAATTCAGTCTATGTGTCCTAGACAAGTTTCAAAATAACGAGAATCTGGTTTTATTTATACTCTTTTATTGATGTTAGAAACCTAATTTTAGGTCGAGTAACAAATCGAAATGTGGATTTTTCAAACTAACTTTAAAACTCGTTTTACCCCCTTTGGAGCTAGAATTTTCAAATCCCGTTCTTAGTGCACACCTACACTATGATGGGATACTTGAGCCCAAATTTCGCTTCCTAGCTTCTACAGTTTGGGCTGTGGGCTGTGGGCTGTTGACGTACTTTCCTTTTGCCACCATAAGTAAGTCTATGTGTCCTAGACAAGTTTCAAAATAACGAGAATCTGGATTAATTTATACTCTTTTATTGATGTTAGAAACCTAATTTTAGGTCGAGTAACAAATCGAAATGTGGATTTTTCAAACAAACTTTAAAACTCGTTTTACCCCATTTGTAGCTAGAATTTTCCAAATCCCCTTCTTAGTGCACACCTACAATATGATGGGATACTTGAACCCAAATTTCAGCTTCCTACCTTCTACGGTTTGGGCTGTGGGCTGTTGACGTGGTTTCCTTTTGCCCCATAATTCAGTCTGTGTGTCCTACACAAGTTTCAAACTACCGAGTATGCAGTTTTATTTATATTCTTCTATTGATTTCGAAACCTACTTTTAGGTCAATTAACCAATCGAAATGTGGATTTTTCAAACAAATTATACAGCTCGTTTCCCCCCTTTGAAGCTCGAATTTTTGGGTAAGATAGGATACTTGAGCCCAATATTCAGCTTCCTAGCTTCTACGGTTTGGGCTGTGGGCTGTTGACGTGGTTTCCCTTTGCCCCCATAACTCAGTCTGTGTGTCCAAGACAAGTTTCAAAATAACGAGAATCTGGTTTTATTTATACTCTTTTATTGATGTTAGAAACCTAGCTTTAGGTCAATTAACCAATCGAAATGTGGATTTTTCAAACAAACTTTACAGTTCGTTTTCCCCCTTTTGTAGCTAGAAATTTCCAAATCCCCTTCTTAGTGCACACCTACAATATGATGGGAGACTTGAACCCAAACTTCAGCTTCCTACCTTCTACGGTTTGGGCTGCGGGCTGTTGACGTACTTTCCTTTTGCCCCCATAATTCAGTCTATGTGTCCTAGACAAGTTTCAAAATAACGAGAATCTGGTTTTATTTATAATCTTTTATTGATGTTAGAAACCTAATTTTAGGTCGAGTAATAAATCGAAATGTGGATTTTTCAAACAAACTTTAAAACTCGTTTTACCCCCTTTTGTAGCTAGAAATTTCCAAATCCCCTTCTTAGTGCACACCTACAATATGATGGGAGACTTGAACCCAAACTTCAGCTTCCTACCTTCTACGGTTTGGGCTGTGGGCTGTTGACGTGGTTTCTTTTTGACCCCATTATTCAGTTTGTGTGTTCTAGACAAGATTCAAAATAACGAGAATCTGGTTTTATTTATACTCTTTTATTGATGTTAGAAACCTAATTTTAGGTCGAGTAATAAATCGAAATGCGGATTTTTCAAACAAACTTTAAAACTCGTTTTACCCCCTTTGTAGCTAGAATCTTCCAAATCCCCTTCAGAGTGCACACCTACAATATGATGGGAGACTTGAACCCAAATTTCAGCTTCCTACCTTCTACGGTTTGGGCTGTGGGCTGTTGACGTGGTTTCCTTTTGCCCCATAATTCAGTCTGTGTGTCCTACACAAGTTTCAAACTACCGAGTATGCAGTTTTATTTATATTCTTCTATTGATTTCGAAACCTACTTTTAGGTCAATTAACCAATCGAAATGTGGATTTTTCAAACAAATTATACAGCTCGTTTCCCCCCTTTGAAGCTCGAATAGGGGGTATTTTTGGGTAAGGTAGGATACTTGAGTCAAAATTTCAGCTTCCTAGCTTCTACAGTTTGGGCTGTGGGCTGTCGACGTACTTTCCGTTTGCCCCCGTAATTCAGTCTGTGTGTCCTAGACAAGATTCAAAATACCGAGTAAGCAGTTTTATTTATATTCTTTTATTTATTTAGAAACCTAGTTTTAGGTCGAGCAACCAATCGAAATGTGAATTTTTCAAACAAATTTTACAGCTCGTTTTACCCCCTTTGGAGCTCCAATTTTCAAATCCTCTTCTTAGTGCACACCTACACTATGAAAGGATACCTGGGCCCAATATTCAGCTTCCTAGCTTCTACAGTTTGGGCTGTGGGCTGTGGGCTGTTGACGTACTTTCCTTTTGCCCCCATAATTCAGTCTATGTGTCCTAGACAAGTTTCAAAATAACGAGAATCTGGTTTTATTTATACTCTTTTATTGATGTTAGAAACCTAATTTTAGGTCGAGTAACAAATCGAAATGTGGATTTTTCAAACTAACTTTAAAACTCGTTTTACCCCCTTTGGAGCTAGAATTTTCAAATCCCGTTCTTAGTGCACACCTACACTATGATGGGAGACTTGAACCCAAACTTCAGCTTCCTACCTTCTACGGTTTGGGCTGCGGGCTGTTGACGTACTTTCCTTTTGCCCCCATAATTCAGTCTGTGTGTCCTACACAAGTTTCAAACTACCGAGTATGCAGTTTTATTTATATTCTTCTATTGATTTCGAAACCTACTTTTAGGTCAATTAACCAATCGAAATGTGGATTTTTCAAACAAATTATACAGCTCGTTTCCCCCCTTTGAAGCTCGAATTTTTGGGTAAGATAGGATACTTGAGCCCAATATTCAGCTTCCTAGCTTCTACGGTTTGGGCTGTGGGCTGTTGACGTGGTTTCCCTTTGCCCCCATAACTCAGTCTGTGTGTCCAAGACAAGTTTCAAAATAACGAGAATCTGGTTTTATTTATACTCTTTTATTGATGTTAGAAACCTAGCTTTAGGTCAATTAACCAATCGAAATGTGGATTTTTCAAACAAACTTTACAGTTCGTTTTCCCCCTTTTGTAGCTAGAAATTTCCAAATCCCCTTCTTAGTGCACACCTACAATATGATGGGAGACTTGAACCCAAACTTCAGCTTCCTACCTTCTACGGTTTGGGCTGCGGGCTGTTGACGTACTTTCCTTTTGCCCCCATAATTCAGTCTATGTGTCCTAGACAAGTTTCAAAATAACGAGAATCTGGTTTTATTTATACTCTTTTATTGATGTTAGAAACCTAATTTTAGGTCGAGTAATAAATCGAAATGCGGATTTTTCAAACAAACTTTAAAACTCGTTTTACCCCCTTTGTAGCTAGAATCTTCCAAATCCCCTTCAGAGTGCACACCTACAATATGATGGGAGACTTGAACCCAAATTTCAGCTTCCTACCTTCTACGGTTTGGGCTGTGGGCTGTTGACGTGGTTTCCTTTTGCCCCATAATTCAGTCTGTGTGTCCTACACAAGTTTCAAACTACCGAGTATGCAGTTTTATTTATATTCTTCTATTGATTTCGAAACCTACTTTTAGGTCAATTAACCAATCGAAATGTGGATTTTTCAAACAAATTATACAGCTCGTTTCCCCCCTTTGAAGCTCGAATAGGGGGTATTTTTGGGTAAGGTAGGATACTTGAGTCAAAATTTCAGCTTCCTAGCTTCTACAGTTTGGGCTGTGGGCTGTGGGCTGTCGACGTACTTTCCGTTTGCCCCCGTAATTCAGTCTGTGTGTCCTAGACAAGATTCAAAATACCGAGTATGCAGTTTTATTTATATTCTTTTATTTATTTAGAAACCTAGTTTTAGGTCGAGTAACCAATCGAAATGTGAATTTTTCAAACAACTTTTACAGCTCGTTTTACCCCCTTTGGAGCTCCAATTTTCAAATCCTCTTCTTAGTGCACACCTACACTATGAAAGGATACCTGGGCCCAATATTCAGCTTCCTAGCTTCTACAGTTTGGGCTGTGGGCTGTGGGCTGTTGACGTACTTTCCTTTTGCCCCCATAATTCAGTCTATGTGTCATAGACAAGTTTCAAAATAACGAGAATCTGGTTTTATTTATACTCTTTTATTGATGTTAGAAACCTAATTTTAGGTCGAGTAATAAATCGAAATGCGGATTTTTCAAACAAACTTTACAGCTCGTTTTACCCCCTTTGTAGCTAGAATCTTCCAAATCCCCTTCATAGTGCACACCTACAATATGATGGGAGACTTGAACCCAAACTTCAGCTTCCTACCTTCTACGGTTTGGGCTGCGGGCTGTTGACGTACTTTCCTTTTGCCCCCATAATTCAGTCTATGTGTCCTAGACAAGTTTCAAAATAACGAGAATCTGGTTTTATTTATACTCTTTTATTGATGTTAGAAACCTAATTTTAGGTCGAGTAATAAATCGAAATGCGGATTTTTCAAACAAACTTTAAAACTCGTTTTACCCCCTTTGTAGCTAGAATCTTCCAAATCCCCTTCAGAGTGCACACCTACAATATGATGGGAGACTTGAACCCAAATTTCAGCTTCCTACCTTCTACGGTTTGGGCTGTGGGCTGTTGACGTGGTTTCCCTTTGCCCCCATAACTCAGTCTGTGTGTCCAAGACAAGTTTCAAAATAACGAGAATCTGGTTTTATTTATACTCTTTTATTGATGTTAGAAACCTAGCTTTAGGTCAATTAACCAATCGAAATGTGGATTTTTCAAACAAACTTTACAGTTCGTTTTCCCCCTTTTGTAGCTAGAAATTTCCAAATCCCCTTCTTAGTGCACACCTACAATATGATGGGAGACTTGAACCCAAACTTCAGCTTCCTACCTTCTACGGTTTGGGCTGTGGGCTGTTGACGTGGTTTCTTTTTGACCCCATTATTCAGTTTGTGTGTTCTAGACAAGATTCAAAATAACGAGAATCTGGTTTTATTTATACTCTTTTATTGATGTTAGAAACCTAATTTTAGGTCGAGTAATAAATCGAAATGCGGATTTTTCAAACAAACTTTAAAACTCGTTTTACCCCCTTTGTAGCTAGAATCTTCCAAATCCCCTTCAGAGTGCACACCTACAATATGATGGGAGACTTGAACCCAAATTTCAGCTTCCTACCTTCTACGGTTTGGGCTGTGGGCTGTTGACGTGGTTTCCTTTTGCCCCATAATTCAGTCTGTGTGTCCTACACAAGTTTCAAACTACCGAGTATGCAGTTTTATTTATATTCTTCTATTGATTTCGAAACCTACTTTTAGGTCAATTAACCAATCGAAATGTGGATTTTTCAAACAAATTATACAGCTCGTTTCCCCCCTTTGAAGCTCGAATAGGGGGTATTTTTGGGTAAGGTAGGATACTTGAGTCAAAATTTCAGCTTCCTAGCTTCTACAGTTTGGGCTGTGGGCTGTGGGCTGTCGACGTACTTTCCGTTTGCCCCCGTAATTCAGTCTGTGTGTCCTAGACAAGATTCAAAATACCGAGTATGCAGTTTTATTTATATTCTTTTATTTATTTAGAAACCTAGTTTTAGGTCGAGTAACCAATCGAAATGTGAATTTTTCAAACAACTTTTACAGCTCGTTTTACCCCCTTTGGAGCTCCAATTTTCAAATCCTCTTCTTAGTGCACACCTACACTATGAAAGGATACCTGGGCCCAATATTCAGCTTCCTAGCTTCTACAGTTTGGGCTGTGGGCTGTGGGCTGTTGACGTACTTTCCTTTTGCCCCCATAATTCAGTCTATGTGTCATAGACAAGTTTCAAAATAACGAGAATCTGGTTTTATTTATACTCTTTTATTGATGTTAGAAACCTAATTTTAGGTCGAGTAATAAATCGAAATGCGGATTTTTCAAACAAACTTTACAGCTCGTTTTACCCCCTTTGTAGCTAGAATCTTCCAAATCCCCTTCATAGTGCACACCTACAATATGATGGGAGACTTGAACCCAAATTTCAGCTTCCTAGCTTCTACAGTGTGGGGCTGTGGGCTGTCGACGTACTCTCCCTTTGCCCCCATAATTCAGTCTGTGTGTCCTAGACAAGATTCAAAATACCGAGTATGCAGTTTTATTTATATTCTTTTATTGATTTAGAAACCTAGTTGTAGGTCGTGTAACCAATCGAAATGTGAATTTTTCAAACAAATTTTACAGCTCGTTTTACCCCCTTTGGAGCTCGAATTTTCAAATCCCCTTCTTAGTACACACCTACACTATGATAGGATACCTGAGCCCAATATTCAGCTTCCTAGCTTCTACAGTTTGGGCTGTGGGCTGTTGACGTACTTTCTTTTTGCCCCCATAATTCAGTCTATGTGTCCTAGACAAGTTTCAAAATAACGAGAATCTGGTTTCATTTATACTCTTTTATTGATGTTAGAAACCTAATTTTAGGTCGAGTAACAAATCGAAATGTGGATTTTTCAAACAAACTTTACAGCTCGTTTTCCCCCTTTTGTAGCTAGAAATTTCCAAATCCCCTTCTTAGTGCACACCTACAATATGATGGGATACTTGAACCCAAATTTCGCTTCCTAGCTTCTACAGTTTGGGCTGTGGGCTGTTGACGTACTTTACTTTTGCCACCATAATTCAGTCTATGTGTCCTAGACAAGTTTCAAAATAACGAGAATCTGGTTTCATTTATACTCTTTTATTGATGTTAGAAACCTAATTTTAGGTCGAGTAACAAATCGAAATGTGGATTTTTCAAACAAACTTTACAGCTCGTTTTCCCCCTTTTGTAGCTAGAAATTTCCAAATCCCCTTCTTAGTGCACACCTACAATATGATGGGATACTTGAACCCAAATTTCAGCTTCCTACCTTCTACGGTTCGGGCTGTGGGCTGTTGATGTGGTTTCCTTTGGACCCCATTATTCAGTCTGTGTGTTCTAGGCAAGTTTCAAAATAACGAGTACGCAGATTTATTTATATTATTTTATTTATTTAGAAACCTAGTTTTAGGTCGAGTAACCAATCGAAATGTGAATTTTTCAAACAAATTTTACAGCTCGTTTTACAAACTTTGGAGCTAGAATTTTCCAAATCCCATTCTTAGTGCACACCTACACTATGATGGGATACTTGAGCCCAATATTCAGCTTCCTAGCTTCTACAGTTTGGGCTGTGGGCTGTTGACGTACTTTCCTTTTGCCACCATAATTAAGTCTATGTGTCCTAGACAAGTTTCAAAATAACGAGAATCTGGATTAATTTATACTCTTTTATTGATGTTAGAAACCTAATTTTAGATCGAGTAACAAATCGAAATGTGGATTTTTCAAACAAACTTTAAAACTCGTTTTACCCCCTTTGTAGCTGGAATTTTCCAAATCCCCTTCTTAGTGCACACCTACAATATGATGGGAGACTTGAACCCAAACTTCAGCTTCCTACCTTCTACGGTTTGGGCTGTGGGCTGTTGACGTGGTTTCTTTTTGACCCCATTATTCAGTTTGTGTGTTCTAGACAAGATTCAAAATAACGAGAATCTGGTTTTATTTATACTCTTTTATTGATGTTAGAAACCTAATTTTAGGTCGAGTAATAAATCGAAATGCGGATTTTTCAAACAAACTTTAAAACTCGTTTTACCCCCTTTGTAGCTAGAATCTTCCAAATCCCCTTCAGAGTGCACACCTACAATATGATGGGAGACTTGAACCCAAATTTCAGCTTCCTACCTTCTACGGTTTGGGCTGTGGGCTGTTGACGTGGTTTCCTTTTGCCCCATAATTCAGTCTGTGTGTCCTACACAAGTTTCAAACTACCGAGTATGCAGTTTTATTTATATTCTTCTATTGATTTCGAAACCTACTTTTAGGTCAATTAACCAATCGAAATGTGGATTTTTCAAACAAATTATACAGCTCGTTTCCCCCCTTTGAAGCTCGAATAGGGGGTATTTTTGGGTAAGGTAGGATACTTGAGTCAAAATTTCAGCTTCCTAGCTTCTACAGTTTGGGCTGTGGGCTGTGGGCTGTCGACGTACTTTCCGTTTGCCCCCGTAATTCAGTCTGTGTGTCCTAGACAAGATTCAAAATACCGAGTATGCAGTTTTATTTATATTCTTTTATTTATTTAGAAACCTAGTTTTAGGTCGAGTAACCAATCGAAATGTGAATTTTTCAAACAAATTTTACAGCTCGTTTTACCCCCTTTGGAGCTCCAATTTTCAAATCCTCTTCTTAGTGCACACCTACACTATGAAAGGATACCTGGGCCCAATATTCAGCTTCCTAGCTTCTACAGTTTGGGCTGTGGGCTGTGGGCTGTTGACGTACTTTCCTTTTGCCCCCATAATTCAGTCTATGTGTCCTAGACAAGTTTCAAAATAACGAGAATCTGGTTTTATTTATACTCTTTTATTGATGTTAGAAACCTAATTTTAGGTCGTGTAATAAATCGAAATGTGGATTTTTCAAACAAACTTTAAAACTCGTTTTACCCCCTTTGTAGCTAGAATCTTCCAAATCCCCTTCATAGTGCACACCTACAATATGATGGGAGACTTGAACCCAAATTTCAGCTTCCTACCTTCTACGGTTTGGGCTGTGGGCTGTTGACGTGGTTTCCTTTTGCCCCATAATTCAGTCTGTGTGTCCTAGACAAGATTCAAAATACCGAGTATGCAGTTTTATTTATATTCTTTTATTGATTTAGAAACCTAGTTGTAGGTCGTGTAACCAATCGAAATGTGAATGTTTCAAACAAATTTTACAGCTCGTTTTACCCCCTTTGGAGCTCGAATTTTCAAATCCCCTTCTTAGTACACACCTACACTATGATAGGATACCTGAGCCCAATATTCAGCTTCCTAGCTTCTACAGTTTGGGCTGTGGGCTGTGGGCTGTTGACGTACTTTCTTTTTGCCCCCATAATTCAGTCTATGTGTCCTAGACAAGTTTCAAAATAAAGAGAATCTGGTTTCATTTATACTCTTTTATTGATGTTAGAAACCTAATTTTAGGTCGAGTAACAAATCGAAATGTGGATTTTTCAAACAAACTTTACAGCTCGTTTTCCCCCTTTTGTAGCTAGAAATTTCCAAATCCCCTTCTTAGTGCACACCTACAATATGATTGGATACTTGAACCCAAATTTCGCTTCCTAGCTTCTACAGTTTGGGCTGTGGGCTGTTGACGTACTTTACTTTTGCCACCATAATTCAGTCTATGTGTCCTAGACAAGTTTCAAAATAACGAGTACGCAGATTTATTTATATTATTTTATTTATTTAGAAACCTAGTTTTAGGTCGAGTAACCAATCGAAATGTGAATTTTTCAAACAAATTTTACAGCTCGTTTTACAAACTTTGGAGCTAGAATTTTCCAAATCCCATTCTTAGTGCACACCTACACTATGATGGGATACTTGAGCCCAATATTCAGCTTCCTAGCTTCTACAGTTTGGGCTGTGGGCTGTTGACGTACTTTCCTTTTGCCACCATAATTAAGTCTATGTGTCCTAGACAAGTTTCAAAATAACGAGAATCTGGATTAATTTATACTCTTTTATTGATGTTAGAAACCTAATTTTAGATCGAGTAACAAATCGAAATGTGGATTTTTCAAACAAACTTTAAAACTCGTTTTACCCCCTTTGTAGCTGGAATTTTCCAAATCCCCTTCTTAGTGCACACCTACAATATGATGGGATACTTGAACCCAAATTTCAGCTCCCTACCTTCTACGGTTTGGGCTGTGGGCTGTTGACGTGGTTTCCTTTTGCCCCATAATTCAGTCTGTGTGTCCTACACAAGTTTCAAACTACCGAGTATGCAGTTTTATTTATATTCTTCTATTGATTTCGAAACCTACTTTTAGGTCAATTAACCAATCGAAATGTGGATTTTTCAAACAAATTATACAGCTCGTTTCCCCCCTTTGAAGCTCGAATTTTTGGGTAAGATAGGATACTTGATCCCAATATTCAGCTTCCTAGCTTCTACGGTTTGGGCTGTGGGCTGTTGACGTGGTTTCCCTTTGCCCCCATAATTCAGTCTGTGTGTCCAAGACAAGTTTCAAAATAACGAGAATCTGGTTTTATTTATACTCTTTTATTGATGTTAGAAACCTAGCTTTAGGTCGAGTAATAAATCGAAATGTGGATTTTTCAAACAAATTTTACAGCTCGTTTTACCCCCTTTGGAGCTCCAATTTTCAAATCCTCTTCTTAGTGCACACCTACACTATGAAAGGATACCTGAGCCCAATATTCAGCTTCCTAGCTTCTACAGTTTGGGCTGTGGGCTGTGGGTTGTTGACGTACTTTCCTTTTGCCCCCATAATTCAGTCTATGTGTCCTAGACAAGTTTCAAAATAACGAGAATCTGGTTTTATTTATACTCTTTTATTGATGTTAGAAACCTAGTTTTAGGTCGAGTAACCAATCGAAATGTGAATTTTTCAAACAAATTTTACAGCTCGTTTTACCCCCTTTGGAGCTAGAATTTTCCAAATCCCCTTCTTAGTACACACCTACACTATGATAGGATACCTGAGCCCAATATTCAGCTTCCTAGCTTCTACGGTTTGGGCTGTGGGCTGTTGACGTGGTTTCCCTTTGCCACCATAATTCAGTCTGTGTGTCCAAGACAAGTTTCAAAATAACGAGAATCTGGTTTTATTTATACTCTTTTATTGATGTTAGAAACCTAGCTTTAGGTCGTGTAACCAATCGAAATGTGAATTTTTCAAACAAATTTTACAGCTCGTTTTACCCCCTTTGGAGCTCCAATTTTCAAATCCCCTTCTTAGTACACACCTACACTATGATAGGATACCTGAGCCCAATATTCAGCTTCCTAGCTTCTACGGTTTGGGCTGTGGGCTGTTGACGTGGTTTCCCTTTGCCCCCATAATTCAGTCTGTGTGTCCTAGACAAGTTTCAAAATAACGAGAATCTGGTTTTATTTATACTCTTTTATTGATGTTAGAAACCTAATTTTAAATCGAGTAACAAATCGAAATGTGGATTTTTCAAACAAACTTTAAAACTCGTTGTACCCCCTTTGTGGCTAGAATCTTCCAAATCCCCTTCTTAGTGCACACCTACAATATGATGGGATACTTGAACCCAAATTTCAGCTTCCTACCTTCTACGGTTCGGGCTGTGGGCTGTTGATGTGGTTTCCTTTGGACCCCATTATTCAGTCTGTGTGTTCTAGACAAGATTCAAAATACAGAGTATGCAGTTTTATTTATATAATTTTATTTATTTAGAAACCTAGTTTTAGGTCGAGTAACCAATCGAAATTTGGATTTTTCAAACAAATTATACAGCTCGTTTTCCCCCCTTTGAAGCTAGAATTTTGGGTAAGAAAGGATACTTGAGCCCAATTTTCAGCTTCCTATCATCTACGGTTTGGGCTGTGGGTTTTTGACGTAGTTTCCTTTTGCCCCCATAATTCAGTCTGTGTGTAATAGACAAGATTCAAAATAACGAGTACGCAGATTTAATTATATTATTTTATTTATTTAGAAACCTAGTTTTAGGTCAATTAACCAATCGAAATGTGGATTTTTCAAACAAATTATACAGCTCGTTTCCCCTCTTTGAAGCTCGAATTTTTGGGTAAGATAGGATACTTGAGCCCAATATTCAGCTTCCTAGCTTCTACGGTTTGGGCTGTGGGCTGTTGACGTGGTTTCCCTTTGCCCCCATAATTCAGTCTGTGTGTCCAAGACAAGTTTCAAAATAACGGGAATCTGGTTTTATTTATACTCTTTTATTGATGTTAGAAACCTAATTTTAGGTCGAGTAAAAAATCGAAATGTGGATTTTTCAAACAAACTTTAAAACTCGTTTTACCCCCTTTGTAGCTAGAATCTTCCAAATCCCCTTCATAGTGCACACCTACAATATGATGGGATACTTGAACCCAAATTTCAGCTTCCTACCTTCTACGGTTCGGGCTGTGGGCTGTTGATGTGGTTTCCTTTGGACCCCATTATTCAGTCTGTGTGTTCTAGACAAGATTCAAAATACCGAGTATGCAGTTTTATTTATATTCTTCTATTGATTTCGAAACCTACTTTTAGGTCAATTAACCAATCGAAATGTGGATTTTTCAAACAAATTATACAGCTCGTTTCCCCTCTTTGAAGCTCGAATTTTTGGGTAAGATAGGATACTTGAGCCCAATATTCAGCTTCCTAGCTTCTACGGTTTGGGCTGTGGGCTGTTGACGTGGTTTCCCTTTGCCCCCATAATTCAGTCTGTGTGTCCAAGACAAGTTTCAAAATAACGGGAATCTGGTTTTATTTATACTCTTTTATTGATGTTAGAAACCTAGCTTTAGGTCAATTAACCAATCGAAATGTGGATTTTTCAAACAAACTTTACAGTTCGTTTTCCCCCTTTTGTAGCTAGAAATTTCCAAATCCCCTTCTTAGTGCACACCTACAATATGATGGGAGACTTGAACCCAAACTTTGTAACGTGCACGACATCATGCGGTCTCGGCAACACCTCTGTCTACTATAGGGGTCCAGCCGTGCTCAGGGCTAATGGGGGGGTTCTTTGGTGCTGCTTACTCCATGGCCGTCACATAAATAAAAATTCGTAGACAGATAAGGAATGAATCTAAAAAGCCACTTGTATTACCTTGAGATGCGTCTACTTTATGTATTTGAAGAACCAAGATGGAAGTGTTCTTCTTCTATACCCTCCCTACCTGTAGGATCGGAGAAATTATAGGATCCTACCCTTTTTGCAATTGAGGTGTGAGATACTTTAGGTGCCCATAGGGAAATTAAATTATATCATGTTTTCTTCAAAAATAACCGCATATAATTCAAGAAAATTCATCTTTAGAAACAATTCATATTGATTAAGATAGGAAGTTTAAGTAAAATAAGGAAAATAAGAAGTGTTTTTACAAAATTACTTATAATTAGGAAGTGATATATACAAGAATAAAGGTGAATAGTTAAGTATACTAACAAAATGTACGCCGCATTCAATTATAGGCGTTTTAATTAAACACGTTTTCTAGCAGATTGCTATGCTATTGTTGCACTCAATTTATGACCTTTTACACTTAATATTTTTGACGGTGCCGTACTTACAACATTCAGAGTCCATCGATGTCAGCAGGCCTGTTGACGATGATTGTCTGTTGATACAAATTGGCATATTATGTTTGCAACAATACACTCATAGCGCACCGAGGCTTTATAAGACGTAAAAAGAAAACAGAATTAGATTTAACCTATTAAATTAAGATTATTTGCAAATATGACTTATCCCATCGATACAAAGATTGTGGTCTGTGTGTCTCTTTCAATTAGGTGCGGTCAGATCTAAAACCATTTGAACTGGAGGTGGATTTGGCAAGCGCCATGTTTTAATACGAAAGATCAGCTTATGGTGCGCGCATTGGAGTCAAATTCTGGGGTTCAGTAGAGCTGGTGTTGGGCTTTAGCCTCAGTTCATGCTCTGGCAACTGAGCTAGCCGGGCGTGTCTCTAACGCCTGCCCATGCTGGGCCTTAACACACGTGTTCCTAGCGCCGACGCTGCGGTCTGGGCTGGGTAAGCGTACCAAAATTTCGCAAATGCGTTGGTAGCCCAAAACAAAAGCCACCAATATATGTCGAGGCAGTTTCACTGGTGTAAATGCCAAATTGCACCAAAATATAAAAACAATCAAAATAATCACGGCGGCGCGCTTAGGTGGGGGTTTTAAAATAGTCCGGCACCTCGAATAAATCGCACAGTTTTTATATGGAGACGATGTCTTCCGATTAAATATTTTGGGTCTAACACGTGACCTTATTAAATATTATAAGTGCTTTAGAGCGACGTGCATCCGATCTTGAGTAAGACTTGAGCAGAAATAAATCATCTGCTTAAGCCGGAAATCTAATTAGATTAGGAAAGCTTATTTTTGGCAAATGAAAAGCTTTGGAATGCAACAGCTGCGCATGGGCAGTCGGCTGAGTGCAAGGCTTTTAGAGTTGCACTCCTACGATCGCGTCCAGAATAAATGAGCACGTTCCCTTGGAAGTTTTACAATAGGGTCCATAATAATCAGTACTCATTTTATTTGGGTCAAAATACTTGCACCCTCACACCACAGGTTTAATCTTGGCTACCAGCCTAAGATAAAAGCTGAAAAAAAAACAAAGGGTGCTTTTCGAATCTTCTTTACCAAATATCTTTGGCATGAAATTTTCCTAATTCTCTTCCTTTAAGATCTTCGAGAAGATAGATAGATTGGCCAAGCTTCTGCTTAATTCTGGCTTTGGTTCCTATTGGGGCTAATTTTGCATTGAAATTAGTAGACATATTGCTCAAGGCAAAATTTCGTTTTATTACCTCTTGCCCCACCTCAAATGATCGTGGTCTACTTCTCAAATCATATGTTCGCTGATTCTTTTCGTAGGCTTTCGTTAACTGTTTTCCTATCGTTGAACGAATTTTCTGAAAATCATCAGCTCTTCCCAATTTCTCAATTCCTTCGCTGAGTAAGTCTAATTTCTTTAACAACTTATAATCTTGACCGTGAGTTATCATATGTTGGCCAAATACTACAAAGTATGGCGACATTCCAATTGACTGATGGATTGAATTTCTTAACGACGAATTAATACTAGGTAAATATACGTCCCATGTACGCTGATCGGTTCGTATATAAGCTCTTAACGCTGCATTAATAGATCGATTGACTCTTTCTGCAGCGTTTGATTGTGGGGCATATGCGCCTGTGCAAATGTGCTGAATACCGTACTTGGATATAAATGCCGCAAAATCATGGCTTTTAAATTGAGTGCCATTATCGCTTACAATTACTTCGGGTACTCCAAAACATGTAAATAGTTCTTCTCTCAAAAAGTCTATAACGATTTTTGACGTGAATTTCTTCACTGCCTTAAGAAAGGTAAACTTTGAAAAATGGTCAAGAACAATAAAAATTCCGACTTTTCCACTTTTAGTTCGAGGAAATGGACCAATGAAATCAATATATAATCGCTGAAAGGGTCTTTCGCTCGACACTTGATTTCCCATGGGTGGTTTAAGTGCGCATGTCGGGTGTTTGGATGTTCTACATATATCACACTTGCCTATATAGTCCCGCACATCACTAACCATTTTTGGCCAATAAAATCTACGTCGAATACGTTCAAGGCATTTGGCAATACCACAATGTCCTGACGATGGTTGATCATGAGCGGAGCTTATCACGTTATTACGCAATGCTTCTGGAACAAACAATTTCCAACTGTCCTCTTTATCTGCACTTCTTTCATGAAAACTGCTACGCCGATAGATGTAATTATCAATTACTCGAAAGTCTGGTAGATTAGATGACAAATAGTTATCTTTAAGCTTACTGTATTCGGGGGACTGAAAAGCTTCAGAATCTAAATCAATTTCTGGAAAGAGTTCAATCTCTACTGCGGCAATTTCGTTACTTTCTTCGAATGAACGAGATAACGCATCTGCTACTACATTTTCGCTTCCTTTACGATGCTCGATGCTGAAATTGAATCCCTGCAATTTAATTGCCCATCTCGCCAATCTTCCACTCAAGTCAGCTTGGTTCATAAGCCAACGAAGGCTTGAATGATCAGTGACGACTTTGAAAGAGTGTCCTTCAACATACATACGGAATTTCTTTATAGCTAATACTACAGCTAAACATTCAAGCTCAGTAACAGTATAGTTACGTTGAGCTTTATTTAATTTCTTAGACATATATGCGATAGGTCGCTCGCATCCTGTTTCGTCCAGTTGAGCTAAAACCGCACCCACGCCATACATTGAGGCATCACATTGTACAATAAATTCTTTTTCATAATTCGGATGGACTAAAAATGGAGCTGTGCATAGTCTATGCTTGATATCGACAAAAGCCGTTTGAGCTTGCTCATTCCATTCGAACGATTTGCCACGCAGTAATTCCGTGAGCGGGAAAATTACTGATGAATACTGGGAAATGAATCGCTGGTACCAACCAGTAATTCCTAGGAATCTTCTAAGTTGTTTGCGCGTCTTAGGCGCTGGAAATTCTTCAATGGCTTGAATCTTATCAGGGTTAATTTGAAGTGTACCTTCGCCAACAACATATCCAAGATAATCAACTTTATTTAAACAAAACTTGCTCTTATTAACGTTTATGGTAAGTCCAGCTTTGCGCAGTTGTGTGGATACTGTAGCAAGATGCTCTAAGTGCTCTTCAAAATTAGATGACATTATCAATAAATCATCAAGATATACTAATACATGTGATTTTAACTGATATGGTATAACCTGATCCATCAACCTACACATGGTTTGTGGAGCGTTTGTGAGGCCGAAAGGCATTCGTTTAAACTGATACAGGGGTCGATTCGGAATAGTAAAAGCTGTTTTTGCACGAGAATCCTGATCTAATCGAATTTGCCAAAATGCATCTTTTAGATCGATTTTTGAAATGCAATGCACAGGAGGCAGTCTACTAAGCAAGCCCTCTAGAATTGGCATTGGATATGCATCCTTGATGGTTACTGCATTAACCTTACGAGCATCAAGACAGAACCTAACTTTTCCTGGCTTGACGACGAGTGTGACTGGAGAGGACCACGGCGATGACGGAGCTTCTTCCACAACACCTAAATTGATCATGCGGTCAACTTCTTCACACAAAAGTTTCTCCTTAGCCGGAGATAAAGGGTAAAACCTTTGCTTAATAGGTTTGGCATCTGCCGTGTCAATTGTATGCTCAACCAATGAGGTCTCCCCTAATCCATCACGTTCAGATGAGGGAAAGTAATTAATGACAGATTGTAATTTAAGTCTCTGAACATCGGATAGTAATAATTGGTTCGAATCTTCGTTTATTTCCACATTAATTTCGCTTATAGAACAAGTTGGTAAAATAGAAATGTGAAATATTTTCCAGAAATCCATTCCACAAATCACATTCTGTTGAATGGACGGTACTACTAGAAATTCAAAGTCTTCTTGAACTGAGTTATACGTCAAGGGTATTATTATCGTTCCAGCAACGCTTTGCTTGTGGCCATCTGCTGTATGTACTACTCCTTTTATATAATTAAATTGCATTTGTTTGGAGATAACTTGTTCCGCCAGTGTTCCACCAATTACGCATTTGTTGGCCCCACTATCTAAAAGTGCTAAATACGAGGTGCCAAATATCTCTATGCTAGTAAAAGGGCGTATATCGTTACTTTTATATACAATGGAAGATATTTTAAATTGTTTTAAACGGTGTCTATTGAGCCAAAATTTACTCATGCGTAATGAAGAACGATGCTTTGGAACAGCATTGAAAATCTCAGCTTTCCGTTGCCTAAATTCTTGTAATCGTATATGGTATGGTTTGAATGGAAAATTACGTGTTACGTCTGGTGTATTATATGGTATGTCTGGTAATGCTTGAGATGAAACTGTATTTGAACCCAAGGCTAACGTCGGACATCCCCTATCGAAACACGGTGGACATCCTGTGCTGAGTTTTCCGATATCGGTGTACATTTAACACAGTTGGGCTTATAAGTATCAAGTAAGCCACACCCGTAGCAGAAAACACGACGAGGTTTTAAACAATCATGGTATCTATGACCTTGCTCGTCACAGTTCCAACATTTCAACTTATTTGCTTGGTGTATCGCGCAGACCTGATCGACAATTTCAAAATCTTGTTCTGGTGGTTTATCAAAATTCTCTTCATGATTGATAGAATTAATAAATCGCTTGGGATATGGTTTCGTTCGGAGGTGACGATAGAATTCTTCGTGGCGATGACATTCCTTACGTAAAGTGGCTAAGTCTGGTGTATTTACGTGCAATAATTCAAGTTTTAATTCTGGCTTTAAGTTATGTCTAACTTCAATAATTATCTCACTTTCTAACATGGGATCTCTTAATGAATCGGCAATTGCTAACATTGCATCGAGGAATTCGTCAAAGCTCTCATTATTGCCTTGCTTCCGACACCTCATTGCATTTTTGATATCTCGGTCAGTTCGCTGATCTTGATATCTCTCTCTCAAGCGGTTACACAACTCAAACCAATCCATATGACCTACGGTCCTATGAACTCTCCAAAAGAAAGAAAGAGCAGGTCCGGAAATCAATAGATTTGCAAACTGGTACAATAACTCAAAGTTTCCATCGAAATATTGTGAAGTCAAACAATTTACTCTGTATATAAAATCTTCGATTGGGATGTCATTTGCAGATCCCGAGAATTTTAATTTCCAATTAGAAATAACATTTGAAATTCTATCGGGACGATCAATCGTAAATTCCTGTGTAGTGGCTCGAACATTGGCCGTTCTATTTCTTTGACTATGGTCGTGTCCAATGACTGAACGCGGACCGCCTAAATGAATATCATTTTCCCATTCAAGTTGTGGCTCTTCTCGGGCTTCTCTTGAAAGGCCAGACAAAGACAAATTCCGTACTGCGGCGCTGATCTGGTCAGTTACTGACGCAGTAATATTTAGCCGATAGTTTTCTAAAGAATTAGCAATTATTTGTTGAATACGGTCTTCGGATATGGTATTAGTCTCGGAAGCCTGAACACCTGGTGCATGCCTTATGCGCGAACTAGATGATGGCTGCATATTTACTCTACTTGGAGTAATTCTATTTTGTGCTCTCGTTGTCTGCCGAGTTCTAGGGGCGGCACTTGACTGAGTGTTACCTACTGGAGCACGAGGTCTCCCAACGACACCTCCAGAATTTGATCTAGGTTGTGCAGAGAGATTATCGGAGCTCTGTGCGAGCGTACAAGGCTGCCTACAAATTGGGCATGAGTTGTTATTACTCAACCACTCTGATAGACAGTTCCTATGAAACTTATGCTTGCAAACGGTTTCGGTGAAACCTATTTCTGAACTTGTGTCATTACAAATGGTACATATAACAGACTCGTTCGTTACGCCTGATAAGCTGACTAAGTCCTCGGTACTACGACGTACAGCCATGACTATGAATTAATGAAAAAAATATTTTTTTTTTTCTTATAAGAGTATAACAATCTTGATATATCGATACATAAAAGATAGTTGCGATAAATTTATTAAATGGGACTTATCCATAAGCACTCACACAACAATTTATGTATACATGCATAAAGCAGGGCATCTCAATGGAAAATACTGAAACTACTTAAAAATCAAATAGAATTACATTCCAAATTGAAGAGGGACATGCCGAAAATATCCAGCGTGAACAATCTCGATTCTATTTAGAATGAAATATAATACTTAAATACTTTTTACTTGGAAAAGATTCGACTACCAATCAGATCTAATAGTCCTAAGCAATGAGATATTTAACGTAATATTTTACTTGAAAGATTTATGACTGCTTATTACAGCAGACATAAACTTACAATAATCTCGTATTAATTGACTGCTGGTCTGACTACGGCAATAACCTTAAAGTCAGCTTCTCCTAGCTAGATTCAAAATATACGGTCGGAAACTAATAAAAGAACGTTGGATGATTAGGCGTGGTTTAAGGAGAAAAGGAATATTAGAAGGGAATTTAGGGAAGCGCGGGGTGTTTAGACATGAAGCCTAAAATTTCTTCTTCTTCGGGCCCCACACGTTGGGCGCCATTTTTTTTTTATGTAACGTGCACGACATCATGCGGTCTCGGCAACACCTCTGTCTACTATAGGGGTCCAGCCGTGCTCAGGGCTAATGGGGGGGTTCTTTGGTGCTGCTTACTCCATGGCCGTCACATAAATAAAAATTCGTAGACAGATAAGGAATGAATCCAAAAAGCCACTTGTATTACCTTGAGATGCGTCTACTTTATGTATTTGAAGAACCAAGATGGAAGTGTTCTTCTTCCATACCCTCCCTACCTGTAGGATCGGAGAAATTATAGGATCCTACCCTTTTTGCAATTGAGGTGTGAGATACTTTAGGTGCCCATAGGGAAATTAAATTATATCATGTTTTCTTCAAAAATAACCGCATATAATTCAAGAAAATTCATCTTTAGAAACTATTCATATTGATTAAGATAGGAAGTTTAAGTAAAATAAGGAAAATAAGAAGTGTTTTTACAAAATTACTTATAATTAGGAAGTGATATATACAAGAATAAAGGTGAATAGTTAAGTATACTAACAAAATGTACGCCGCATTCAATTATAGGCGTTTTAAGTAAACACGTTTTCTAGCAGATTGCTATGCTATTGTTGCACTCAATTTATGACCTTTTACACTTAATATTTTTGACGGTGCCGTACTTACAACATTCAGAGTCCATCGATGTCAGCAGGCCTGTTGACGATGATTGTCTGTTGATACAAATTGGCATATTATGTTTGCAACAATACACTCATAGCGCACCGAGGCTTTATAAGACGTAAAAAGAAAACAGAATTAGATTTAACCTATTAAATTAAGATTATTTGCAAATATGACTTATCCCATCGATACAAAGATTGTGGTCTGTGTGTCTCTTTCAATTAGGTGCGGCCAGATCTAAAACCATTTGAACTGGAGGTGGATTTGGCAAGCGCCATGTTTTAATACGAAAGATCAGCTTATGGTGCGCGCATTGGAGTCAAATTCTGGGGTTCAGTAGAGCTGGTGTTGGGCTTTAGCCTCAGTTCATGCTCTGGCAACTGAGCTAGCCGGGCGTGTCTCTAACGCCTGCCCATGCTGGGCCTTAACACACGTGTTCCTAGCGCCGACGCTGCGGTCTGGGCTGGGTAAGCGTACCAAAATTTCGCAAATGCGTTGGTAGCCCAAAACAAAAGCCACCAATATATGTCGAGGCAGTTTCACTGGTGTAAATGCCAAATTGCACCAAAATATAAAAACAATCAAAATAATCACGGCGGCGCGCTTAGGTGGGGGTTTTAAAATAGTCCGGCACCTCGAATAAATCGCACAGTTTTTATATGGAGACGATGTCTTCCGATTAAATATTTTGGGTCTAACACGTGACCTTATTAAATATTATAAGTGCTTTAGAGCGACGTGCATCCGATCTTGAGTAAGACTTGAGCAGAAATAAATCATCTGCTTAAGCCGGAAATCTAATTAGATTAGGAAAGCTTATTTTTGGCAAATGAAAAGCTTTGGAATGCAACAGCTGCGCATGGGCAGTCGGCTGAGTGCAAGGCTTTTAGAGTTGCACTCCTACGATCGCGTCCAGAATAAATGAGCACGTTCCCTTGGAAGTTTTACAATAGGGTCCATAATAATCAGTACTCATTTTATTTGGGTCAAAATACTTGCACCCTCACAACTTCAGCTTCCTACCTTCTACGGTTTGGGCTGTGGGCTGTTGACGTGGTTTCCTTTTGACCCCATTATTCAGTTTGTGTGTTCTAGACAAGATTCAAAATAACGAAAATCTGGTTTTATTTATACTCTTTTATTGATGTTAGAAACCTAATTTTAGGTCGAGTAATAAATCGAAATGTGGATTTTTCAAACAAACTTTAAAACTCGTTTTACCCCCTTTGGAGCTCCAATTTTCAAATCCTCTTCTTAGTGCACACCTACACTATGAAAGGATACCTGAGCCCAATATTCAGCTTCCTAGCTTCTACAGTTTGGGCTGTGGGCTGTTGACGTACTTTCCTTTTGCCCCCATAATTCAGTCTATGTGTCCCAGACAAGTTTCAAAATAACGAGAATCTGGCTTTATTTATACTCTTTTATTGATGTTAGAAACCTAATTTTAGGTCGAGTAAAAAATCGAAATGTGGATTTTTCAAACAAACTTTAAAACTCGTTTTACCCCCTTTGGAGCTAGAATCTTCCAAATCCCCTTCATAGTGCACACCTACAATATGATGGGATACTTGAACCCAAATTTCAGCTTCCTACCTTCTACGGTTCGGGCTGTGGGCTGTTGATGTGGTTTCCTTTGGACCCCATTATTCAGTCTGTGTGTTCTAGACAAGATTCAAAATACCGAGTATGCAGTTTTATTTATATTCTTTTATTGATTTAGAAACCTAGTTGTAGGTCGATTAACCAATCGAAATGTGGATTTTTCAAACATATGTTGCAGCTAATATTCCCCCCTTTGAAGCTCGAATTTTTGGGTAAGGTAGGATACTTGAGTCAAAATTTCAGCTTCCTAGCTTCTACAGTGTGGGGCTGTGGGCTGTCGACGTACTTTCCGTTTGCCCCCATAATTCAGTCTGTGTGTCCTAGACAAGATTCAAAATACCGAGTATGCAGTTTTATTTATATTCTTTTATTTATTTAGAAACCTAGTTTTAGGTCGAGTAACCAATCGAAATGTGAATTTTTCAAACAAATTTTACAGCTCGTTTTACCCCCTTTGGAGCTCCAATTTTCAAATCCTCTTCTTAGTGCACACCTACACTATGAAAGCATACCTGGGCCCAATATTCAGCTTCCTAGCTTCTACAGTTTGGGCTGTGGGCTGTTGACGTACTTTCCTTTTGCCCCCATAATTCAGTCTATGTGTCCTAGACAAGTTTCAAAATAACGAGAATCTGGCTTTATTTATACTCTTTTATTGATGTTAGAAACCTAATTTTAGGTCGAGTAAAAAATCGAAATGTGGATTTTTCAAACAAACTTTAAAACTCGTTTTACCCCCTTTGGAGCTAGAATCTTCCAAATCCCCTTCATAGTGCACACCTACAATATGATGGGAGACTTGAACCCAAATTTCAGCTTCCTACCTTCTACGGTTCGGGCTGTGGGCTGTTGTTGTGGTTTCCTTTTGACCCCATTATTCAGTCTGTGTGTCCTAGACAAGATTCAAAATACCGAGTATGCAGTTTTATTTATATTCTTTTATTTATTTAGAAACCTAGTTTTAGGTCGAGTAACCAATCGAAATGTGAATTTTTATACCCTGTACCCAAAGGGTACAAGGGTATATTAGTTTAGTGCGAGTGCACATGGAACACACAGAAGGAGGTTTGGTAGACCCCACAAAGTATATATATTCTTGATCAGCATGACAAGCCGAGTCGATATAGCCATGTCCGTCTGTCCGTCTGTCCGTCTGTCTGTCCGTCTGTCTGTCTGTATGAACGCAAGGATCTCCGAAAGTATAAGAGCTGGAATAACCAAACTTGGTATACAGATTCTCCTGAGACCGAGAAAGGACGAGTTTGTTCATTTTTTCTGATCCACTCCCCCACTCCCCCCCTATTAACGATTTTCTATAACTCCCGTAATTCTTGGAATTTTGAACTAAAATTTGGTAGTCACATTAGGTTAGTAATTATATAACCGTATACCAAGTCTCATTATGATAGAATGATCGGAAAGAAAGTTATAGCCATATAACCAGGCTCAATGCACACATACATACATATGTACAAGTACACAAACACGCATAGACACGATTCTGATGTAATTGTAAATGTATGTATGCATGCATGGAATATTTTATATTTAATTAGTTAATATTTAGTTAATTAATTAAATTAATTTAGTTAATTAATTTAATTAAATTAATTAATTAATTTAATTACTTTTTTGTGGGGTGGTACAGGGTATTTAAGAGTTGAGCCTGCTCGACTTTAGCATTCCTTTCTTGTTCAAACCAATTTTACAGCTCGTTTTACCCCCTTTGGAGCTCCAATTTTCAAATCCTCTTCTTAGTGCACACCTACACTATGAAAGGATACCTGAGCCCAATATTCAGCTTCCTAGCTTCTACAGTTTGGGCTGTGGGCTGTGGGCTGTTGACGTACTTTCCTTTTGACCCCATTATTCAGTCTGTGTGTTCTAGACAAGATTTAAAATACCGAGTATGCAGTTTTATTTATATTATTTTATTTATTTAGAAACCTAGTTTTAGGTCAATTAACCAATCGAAATGTGGATTTTTCAAACAAACTTTAAAACTCGTTTTACCCCCTTTGTAGCTAGAATCTTCCAAATGCCCTTCATAGTGCACACCTACAATATGATGGGATACTTGATCCCAAATTTCGCTTCCTAGCTTCTACAGTTTGGGCTGTGGGCTGTTGTTGTGGTTTCCTTTTGAACCCATTATTCAGTCGGTGTGTTCTAGACAAGTTTCAAACTACCAAGTGTGTAGTTTTATTTATATTCTTTCATTGATTTAGAAACCTAGCTTTAGGTCAATTAACCAATCGAAATTTGGATTTTTCAAACAAATTATACAGCTCGTTTTCCCCCTTTTGTAGCTAGAAATTTCCAAATCCCCTTCTTAGTGCACACCTACAATATGATGGGAGACTTGAACCCAAATTTCAGCTTCCTACCTTCTACGGTTCGGGCTGTGGGCTGTTGTTGTGGTTTCCTTTTGAACCCATTATTCAGTCGGTGTGTTCTAGACAAGTTTCAAACTACCAAGTGTGCAGTTTTATTTATATTCTTTCATTGATTAGAAACCTAGCTTTAGGTCAATTAACCAATCGAAATTTGGATTTTTCAAACAAATTATACAGCTCGTTTTCCCCCTTTTGTAGCTAGAAATTTCCAAATCCCCTTCTTAGTGCACACCTACAATATGATGGGAGACTTGAACCCAAATTTCAGCTTCCTACCTTCTACGGTTCGGGCTGTGGGCTGTTGATGTGGTTTCCTTTGGACCCCATTATTCAGTCTGTGTGTTCTAGACAAGATTCAAAATACCGAGTATGCAGTTTTATTTATATTCTTTTATTGATTTAGAAACCTAGTTGTAGGTCGATTAACCAATCGAAATGTGGATTTTTCAAACATATGTTGCAGCTAATATTCCCCCCTTTGAAGCTCGAATTTTTGGGTAAGGTAGGATACTTGAGTCAAAATTTCAGCTTCCTAGCTTCTACAGTGTGGGGCTGTGGGCTGTCGACGTACTTTCCGTTTGCCCCCATAATTCAGTCTGTGTGTCCTAGACAAGATTCAAAATACCGAGTATGCAGTTTTATTTATATTCTTTTATTTATTTAGAAACCTAGTTTTAGGTCGAGTAACCAATCGAAATGTGAATTTTTCAAACAAATTTTACAGCTCGTTTTACCCCCTTTGGAGCTCCAATTTTCAAATCCTCTTCTTAGTGCACACCTACACTATGAAAGCATACCTGGGCCCAATATTCAGCTTCCTAGCTTCTACAGTTTGGGCTGTGGGCTGTTGACGTACTTTCCTTTTGCCCCCATAATTCAGTCTATGTGTCCTAGACAAGTTTCAAAATAACGAGAATCTGGCTTTATTTATACTCTTTTATTGATGTTAGAAACCTAATTTTAGGTCGAGTAAAAAATCGAAATGTGGATTTTTCAAACAAACTTTAAAACTCGTTTTACCCCCTTTGTAGCTAGAATCTTCCAAATCCCCTTCATAGTGCACACCTACAATATGATGGGAGACTTGAACCCAAATTTCAGCTTCCTACCTTCTACGGTTTGGGCTGTGGGCTGTTGACGTGGTTTCCTTTTGCCCCATAATTCAGTCTGTGTGTCCTACACAAGTTTCAAACTACCGAGTATGCAGTTTTATTTATATTCTTCTATTGATTTCGAAACCTACTTTTAGGTCAATTAACCAATCGAAATGTGGATTTTTCAAACAAATTATACAGCTCGTTTCCCCCCTTTGAAGCTCGAATTTTTCGGTAAGATAGGATACTTGAGCCCAATATTCAGCTTCCTAGCTTCTACGGTTTGGGCTGTGGGCTGTTGACGTGGTTTCCCTTTGCCCCCATAATTCAGTCTGTGTGTCCAAGACAAGTTTCAAAATAACGGAATCTGGTTTTATTT
>NW_022060722.1:0-87925 GCF_003285725.1 Scaptodrosophila lebanonensis | reverse complement strand
GACAAAGATAGTAACTTCAGGTATATTACCGTCTACTGAGTCGATTTTATTATCAAAGAGCTTGCCATATTCCGCATCAACACAAGAAACTTTAACTGCTACTGAAGCATCGGCGATGGAATCAATTCCTCAAACGGAAAGTTTAATTTCAGAGATTATGACAATGCAGGTAGTAACATCTAACGAAATATCTTACCCTGCTTCAGATACGAGGACATATATAGTAACTTCGGGCGCATTATCGTTCACATCAGAAACACAAGAAAGTTCAATTGCCTCTGGAATATCAGGTGCGAAATCAATTCTTCAATCTGAACGTCAAATTTCAGAAATGATGACAAACCAGGCAGAAACTTCTGCCGAAATGCTGGACCCTGCTGTATATACGAGGACAGAGATAGTAACTTCGTTCATATTACCATCCACTGAGGCGATTTTATTATCAAAAAGCTTGCCATATTCCGCACCAACACAAGAAACTTTAACTGCTACTGAAGCATCGGCGATGGAATCAACTCCTCAAACGGAAATATTAAGTTCAGAGATTATGACAATGCAGGTAGTAACATCTAACGAAATATCTTACCCTGCTTCAGATACGAGGACAAATATAGTAACTTCTGGCGCATTATCGTTCACATCAGAAACACAAGAAAGTTCAATTGCCGCTGGAATATCAGGTGCGAAATCAATTCTTCAATCCGAGCGTCAAATTTCAGAAATGATGACAAACCAGGCAGAAACTTCTGCCGAAATGCCGTACCCTGCTTTAGATACGAGGACAGATATAGTAACTTCTGGCATTTTACCATCCACTCAGTCGATTTCATCTACAAAGAGATTGCCGTCATCGGCAGAAACACAAGAAACTACAATTGCCGCTGAAGCATCGGCGACGGAATCAACTCCTCAAACGGTAAGATTAAGTTCTGAATTTATGACAAACCAGCTAGTAACTTCTGGCGTAATGCCGTACCCTGCTTTAGATACGAGGACAAAAATAGTAACTTCTGGCGTATTATCGTCCACCTCAGAAACACAAGAAAGTTCAATTGCCGCTGGAATATCAGGTGCGAAATCAAGTCTTCAATCTGAACGTCAAATTTCAGAAATGATGACAAACCAGGCAGTAACTTCTGCCGAAATGCCGTACCCTGCTTTAGATACGAGGACAGCGATAGTAACTTCGGGCATATTACCATCCACTGAGTCGATTTCATCTACAAAGATATTGCCGTCATCGGCAGAAACACAAGAAACTACAACAGCCGCTGAAGCAACGGCGACGGAATCAACTCCTCAAACGGAAATATTGAATTCTGAATTTATGGCAAACCAGGCAGTAACTTCTGGCTTAATGCCGTACCCTGCTTTAGATACGAGGACAGAGATAGTAACTTCTGGCATTTTACCATCCACTGAGTCGATTTCATCTACAAAGAGATTGCTGTCATCGGCAGAAACACAAGAAATTACAATTGCCGCTGAGGCATCGGCGACGGAATCAACTCCTCAAACGGTAAGATTAAGTTCTGAATTTATGACAAACCAGCTAGTAACTTCTGTCGAAATGCCGTACCCTGCTGTACATACGAGGATAGAGACAGTAACTTCGGGCATATTACCATCCACTGAGTCGATTTCATCTACAAAGATATTGCCGTCATCGGCAGAAACACAAGAAACTACAATTGCCGCGGAAGCATCGGCGACGGAATCAACTCCTCAAACGGAAAGATTAAGTTCAGAAGTTATGACAAACAAGCCAGTAACTTCTGCCGAAAAGCCGTACCCTGCTGTACATACGAGGACAGAGATAGTAACTTCGGGCATATTACCATCCACTGAGTCGATTTCATCTACAAAGAGCTTGCCATATTCCGCACCAACACAAGAAACTTTAACTGTTACAGAAGCATCGGCGATGGAATCAACTCCTCAAACGGAAAGTTTAATTTCAGAGATTATGACAATGCAGGTAGTAACATCTAACGAAATATCTTACCCTGCTTCAGATACGAGGACAAATATAGTAACTTCGGGCGTATTATCGTCCACATCAGAAACACAAGAAAGTTCAATTGCCGCTGGAATATCAGGTGCGAAATCAATTCTTCAATCTGAGCGTCAAATTTCAGAAATGATGACAAACCAGGCAGAAACTTCTGCCGAAATGCCGTACCCTGCTTTAGATACGAGGACAAAGATAGTAACTTCGGGCATATTACCGTCTACTGAGTCGATTTTATTATCAAAGAGCTTGCCATATTCCGCATCAACACAAGAAACTTTAACTGCTACAGAAGCATCGGCGATGGAATCAACTCCTCAAACGGAAATATTAAGTTCAGAAGTTATGACAAACCAGCTAGTAACTTCTGCCGAAAAGCCGTACCCTGCTGTACATACGAGGACAGAGATAGTAACTTCGGGCATATTACCATCCACTGAGTCGATTTCATCTACAAAGATATTGCCGTCATCGGCAGAAACACAAGAAACTACAATTGCCGCTGAGGCATCGGCGACGGAATCAACTCCTCAAACGGTAAGATTAAGTTCTGAATTTATGACAAACCAGCCAGTAACTTCTGCCGAAAAGCCGTACCCTGCTGTACATACGAGGACAGAGATAGTAACTCCGGGCATTTTACCATCCACTGAGTCGATTTCATCTACAAAGATATTGCCGTCATCGGCAGAAACACAAGAAACTACAATTGCCGCTGAAGCATCGGCGACGGAATCAACTCCTCAAACGGAAAGATTAAGTTCAGAAGTTATGACAAACCAGCCAGTAACTTCTGCCGAAAAGCCGTACCCTGCTGTACATACGAGGACAGAGATAGTAACTTCGGGCATATTACCACCCACTGAGTCGATTTCATCTACAAAGAGTTTGCCATATTCCGCACCAACACAAGAAACTTTAACTGCTACAGAAGCATCGGCGATGGAATCAACTCCTCAAACGGAAATATTAAGTTCAGAAATTATGACAAACCAGCCAGTAACTTCTGCCGAAAAGCCGTACCCTGCTGTATATACGAGGACAGAGATAGTATCTTCGGGCATATTACCATCCACTGAGACGATTTCATCTACAAAGAGATTGCCGTCATCGGTAGAAACACAAGAAACTACAATTGCCGCTGAAGCATCTGCGACGGAATCAACTCCTCAAACGGAAAGATTAAGTTCTGAATTTATGACAAACCAGCTAGTAACTTCTGGCGAAATGCCGTACCCTGCATTAGAGACGTGGACAAAGATAGTATCTTCGGGCATTTCACCGTCTACTGAGTCGATTTTATTATCAAAGAGCTTGCCATATTCCGCACCAACACAAGAAACTTTAACTGCTACAGAAGCATCGGCGATGGAATCAACTCCTCAAACGGAAAGTTTAATTTCAGAGATTATGACAATGCAGGTAGTAACATCTAACGAAATATCTTACCCTGCTTCAGATACGAGGACAAATATAGTAACTTCGGGCGTATTATCGTCCACATCAGAAACACAAGAAAGTTCAATTACCGCTGGAATATCAGGTGCGAAATCAATTCTTCAATCTGAGCGTCAAATTTCAGAAATGATGACAAACCAGGCAGAAACTTCTGCCGAAATGCCGTACCCTGCTTTAGATACGAGGACAAAGATAGTAACTTCAGGCATATTACCGTCTACTGAGTCGATTTTATTATCAAAGAGCTTGCCATATTCCGCATCAACACAAGAAACTTTAACTGCTACAGAAGCATCGGCGATGGAATCAACTCCTCAAACGGAAAGTTTAATTTCAGAGATTATGACAATGCAGGTAGTAACATCTAACGAAATATCTTACCCTGCTTCAGATACGAGGACAAATATAGTAACTTCGGGCGTATTATCGTCCACATCAGAAACACAAGAAAGTTCAATTGCCGCTGGAATATCAGCTGCGAAATCAATTCTTCAATCTGAGCGTCAAATTTCAGAAATGATGACAAACCAGGCAGAAACTTCTGCCGAAATGCCGTACCCTGCTTTAGATACGAGGACAGAGATAGTAACTTCGGGCATTTTACCATCCACTGAGTGGATTTCATCTACAAAGATATTGCCGTCATCGGCAGAAACACAAGAAACTACAATTGCCGCTGAAGCATCGGCGACGGAATCAACTCCTCAAACGGAAAGATTAAGTTCAGAAGTTATGACAAACCAGCCAGTAACTTCTGCCGAAAAGCCGTACCCTGCTGTACATACGAGGACAGAGATAGTAACTTCGGGCATATTACCATCCACTGAGTCGATTTCATCTACAAAGAGCTTGCCATATTCCGCACCAACACAAGAAACTTTAACTGCTACAGAAGCATCGGCGATGGAATCAACTCCTCAAACGGAAAGTTTAATTTCAGAGATTATGACAATGCAGGTAGTAACATCTAACGAAATATCTTACCCTGCTTCAGATACGAGGATTGCCGCTGGAATATCAGGTGCGAAATCAATTCTTCAATCTGAGCGTCAAATTTCAGAAATGATGACAAACCAGGCAGAAACTTCTGCCGAAATGCCGGACCCTGCTGTATATACGAGGACAGAGATAGTAACTTCGTTCATATTACCATCCACTGAGGCGATTTTATTATCAAAAAGCTTGCCATATTCCGCACCAACACAAGAAACTTTAACTGCTACTGAAGCATCGGCGATGGAATCAACTCCTCAAACGGAAATATTAAGTTCAGAGATTATGACAATGCAGGTAGTAACATCTAACGAAATATCTTACCCTGCTTCAGATACGAGAACAAATATAGTAACTTCTGGCGCATTATCGCCGACATCAGAAACACAAGAAAGTTCAATTGCCGCCGGAATATCAGGTGAGAAATCAATTCTTCAACCTGAACGTCAAATTTCAGAAATGATAACAAACCAGGCAGAAACTTCTGCCAAAATGCCGGACCCTGCTGTAGATACGAGGACAAAGATAGTAACATCGGGCATATTACCGTCTACTGAGTCGAATTTATTATCAAAGAGCTTGCCATATTCCGCACCAACACAAGAATCTTTAACTGCTACAGAAGCATCTGCGACGGAACCAACTCCTCAAACGGAAAGATTAAGTTCTGAATTTATGACAAACCAGCTAGTAACTTCTGGCGAAATGCCGTACCCTGCATTAGAGACGTGGACAAAGATAGTATCTTCGGGCATTTTACCGTCTACTGAGTCGATTTTATTATCAAAGAGCTTGTCATATTCCGCACCAACACAAGAAACTTTAACTGCTATAGAAGCATCGGCGATGGAATCAGCTCCTCAAATGGAAATATTAAGTTCAGAAGTTATGACAAACCAGGTTGTTACTTCTGACGAAAAGCCGTACCCTGCTGTAGATACGATGACAAAGATAGTATCCTCGGGCATATTACCGTCAGTAGACTCCTCAACTCCTCAAACGGAAAGATTAAGTTCAGAAGTTATGACAAACCAGCCAGAAACTTCTGCCGAAAAGCCGTACCCTGCTGTACATACGAGGACAGAGATAGTAACTTCGTTCATATTACCATCCACTGAGGCGATTTTATTATCAAAGAGCTTGCCATATTCAGCACCAACACAAGAAACTTTAACTGTTACAGAAGCATCGGCGATGGAATCAACTCCTCAAACGGAAAGTTTAATTTCAGAGATTATGACAATGCAGGTAGTAACATCTAACGAAATATCTTACCCTGCTTCAGATACGAGAACAAATATAGTAACATCTAGCGCATTATCGCCGACATCAGAAACACAAGAAAGTTCAATTGCCGCCGGAATATCAGGTGCGAAATCAATTCTTCAATCTGAACGTCAAATTTCAGAAATGATAACAAACCAGGCAGAAACTTCTGCCGAAAAGCCGTACCCTGCTGTATATACGAGGATAGAGATAGTAACTTCGTTACCATCCACTGAGTCGATTTTATTATCAAAAAGCTTGCCATATTCCGCACCAACACAAGAAACTTTAACTGCTACTGAAGCATCGGCTATGGAATCAACTCCTCAAACGGAAATATTAAGTTCTGAATTTATGACAAACGAGCCAGTAACTTCTGGCGAAAAGCCGTACCCTGCTGTATATACGATGACAAAGATAGTATCCTCGGGCATATTACCATCCACTGAGTCGATTTTATTATCAAAAAGCTTGCCATATTCCGCACCAACACAAGAAACTTTAACTGCTACTGAAGCATCGGCGATGGAATCAACTCCTCAAACGGAAAGTTTAATTTCAGAGATTATGACAATGCAGGTAGTAACATCTAACGAAATATCTTACCCTGCTTCAGATACGAGAACAAATATAGTAACTTCTGGCGCATTATCGCCGACATCAGAAACACAAGAAAGTTCAATTGCCGCCGGAATATCAGGTGCGAAATCAATTCTTCAATCTGAACGTCAAATTTCAGAAATGATAACAAACCAGGCAGAAACTTCTGCCGAAATTCCGGACCCTGCTGTAGATACGAGGACAAAAATAGTTACTTCAGGCATATTACCGTCTACTGAGTCGATTTTATTATCAAAGAACTTGCCATATTCCGCATCAACACAAGAAACTTTAACTGCTAAAGAAGCATCGGCGAAGGAATCAACTCCTCAAACGGAAAGTTTAATTTCAGAGATTATGACAATGCAGGTAGTAACATCTAACGAAATATCTTACCCTGCTTCAGATACGAGAACAAATATAGTAACTTCTGGCGCATTATCGCCGACATCAGAAACACAAGAAAGTTCAATTGCCGCCGGAATATCAGGTGCGAAATCAATTCTTCAATCTGAACGTCAAATTTCAGAAATGATAACAAACCAGGCAGAAACTTCTGCCGAAAAGCCGTACCCTGCTGTATATACGAGGACAGAGCTAGTAACTTCGTTCATATTACCATCCACTGAGTCGATTTTATTATCAAAAAGCTTGCCATATTCCGCACCAACACAAGAAACTTTAACTGCTACTGAAGCATCGGCGATGGAATCAACTCCTCAAACGGAAATATTAAGTTCAGAGATTATGACAATGCAGGTAGTAACATCTAACGAAATATCTTACCCTGCTTCAGATACGAGAAGAAATATAGTAACTTCTGGCGCATTATCGCCGACATCAGAAACACAAGAAAGTTCAATTGCCGCCGGAATATCAGGTGCGAAATCAATTCTTCAATCTGAACGTCAAATTTCAGAAATGATAACAAACCAGGCAGAAACTTCTGCCGAAATGCCGGACCCTGCTGTAGATACGAGGACAAAAATAGTTACTTCAGGCATATTACCGTCTACTGAGTCGATTTTGTTATCAAAGAGCTTGTCATATTCCGCACCAGCACAAGAAACTTTAACTGCTATAGAAGGATCGGCGATGGAATCAGCTCCTCAAACGGAAATATTAAGTTCAGAAGTTATGACAAACCAGGTTGTTACTTCTGACGAAAAGCCGTACCCTGCTGTAGATACGATGACAAAGATAGTATCCTCGGGCATATTACCGTCTACTGAGTCGATTTTATTATCAAAGAGCTTGCCATATTCCGCACCAACACAAGAAACTTTAACTGCTACAGAAGCATCGGCGATGGAATCAACTCCTCAAACGGAAAGTTTAATTTCAGAGATTATGACAATGCAGGTAGTAACATCTAACGAAATATCTTACCCTGCTTCAGATACGAGGACAAATATAGTAACTTCTGGCGTATTATCGTCCACATCAGAAACACATGAAAGTTCAATTGCTGCTGGAATATCAGCTGCGAAATCAATTCTTCAATCTGAACGTCAAATTTCAGAAATGATGACAAACCAGGCAGTAACTTCAGGCGTAATGCCGTACCCTGCTTTAGATACGAGGACAAAGATAGTAACATCGGGTATATTACCGTCTACTGAGTCGATTTTATTATCAAAGAGCTTGCCATATTCCGCACCAACACAAGAATCTTTAACTGCTACAGAAGCATCGGCGATGGAATCAACTCCTCAAACGGAAAGATTGACTTCTGAATTTATGACAAATCAGCCAGTAACTTCTGGCGTAATGCCGTACCCTGCTTTAGATACGAGGACAAAAATAGTAACTTCAGGCATATTACCGTCCACTGAGTCGATTTTATTATCAAAGAGCTTGTCATATTCCGCACCAACACAAGAAACTTTAACTGCTACAGAAGCATCGGCGATGGAATCAACTCCTCAAACGGAAATATTAAGTTCAGAAATTATGACAAACCAGGTTGTTACTTCTGACGAAAAGCCGTACCCTGCTGTAGATACGATGACAAAGATAGTATCCTCGGGCATATTACCGTCTACTGAGTCGATTTTATTATCAAAGAGCTTGCCATATTCCGCACCAACACAAGAAAATTTTACTGTTACAGAAGCATCGGCGATGGAATCAACTCCTCAAACGGAAAGTTTAATTTCAGAGATTATGACAATGCAGGTAGTAACATCTAACGAAATATCTTACCCTGCTTCAGATACGAGAACAAATATAGTAACTTCTGGCGCATTATCGCCGACATCAGAAACACAAGAAAGTTCAATTGCCGCCGGAATATCAGGTGAGAAATCAATTCTTCAACCTGAACGTCAAATTTCAGAAATGATAACAAACCAGGCAGAAACTTCTGCCGAAATGCCGGACCCTGCTGTAGATACGAGGACAAAAATAGTTACTTCAGGCATTTTACCGTCTACTGAGTCGATTTTTTTATCAAAGAGCTTGTCATATTCCGCACCACCACAAGAGACTTTAACTGCTATAGAAGCATCGGCGATGGAATCAGCTCCTCAAATGGAAATATTAAGTTCAGAAGTTATGACAAACCAGGTTGTTACTTCTGACGAAAAGCCGTACCCTGCTGTAGATACGATGACAAAGATAGTATCCTCGGGCATATTACCGTCTACTGAGTCGATTTTATTATCAAAGAGCTTGCCATATTCCGCACCAACACAAGAAAATTTTACTGTTACAGAAGCATCGGCGATGGAATCAACTCCTCAAACGGAAAGTTTAATTTCAGAGATTATGACAATGCAGGTAGTAACATCTAACGAAATATCTTACCCTGCTTCAGATACGAGAACAAATATAGTAACTTCTGGCGCATTATCGCCGACATCAGAAACACAAGAAAGTTCAATTGCCGCCGGAATATCAGGTGAGAAATCAATTCTTCAACCTGAACGTCAAATTTCAGAAATGATAACAAACCAGGCAGAAACTTCTGCCAAAATGCCGGACCCTGCTGTAGATACGAGGACAAAGATAGTAACATCGGGCATATTACCGTCTACTGAGTCGAATTTATTATCAAAGAGCTTGCCATATTCCGCACCAACACAAGAATCTTTAACTGCTACAGAAGCATCTGCGACGGAACCAACTCCTCAAACGGAAAGATTAAGTTCTGAATTTATGACAAACCAGCTAGTAACTTCTGGCGAAATGCCGTACCCTGCATTAGAGACGTGGACAAAGATAGTATCTTCGGGCATTTTACCGTCTACTGAGTCGATTTTATTATCAAAGAGCTTGTCATATTCCGCACCAACACAAGAAACTTTAACTGCTATAGAAGCATCGGCGATGGAATCAGCTCCTCAAATGGAAATATTAAGTTCAGAAGTTATGACAAACCAGGTTGTTACTTCTGACGAAAAGCCGTACCCTGCTGTAGATACGATGACAAAGATAGTATCCTCGGGCATATTACCGTCTACTGAGTCGATTTTATTATCAAAGAGCTTGCCATATTCAGCACCAACACAAGAAACTTTAACTGTTACAGAAGCATCGGCGATGGAATCAACTCCTCAAACGGAAAGTTTAATTTCAGAGATTATGACAATGCAGGTAGTAACATCTAACGAAATATCTTACCCTGCTTCAGATACGAGAACAAATATAGTAACATCTAGCGCATTATCGCCGACATCAGAAACACAAGAAAGTTCAATTGCCGCCGGAATATCAGGTGCGAAATCAATTCTTCAATCTGAACGTCAAATTTCAGAAATGATAACAAACCAGGCAGAAACTTCTGCCGAAAAGCCGTACCCTGCTGTATATACGAGGATAGAGATAGTAACTTCGTTACCATCCACTGAGTCGATTTTATTATCAAAAAGCTTGCCATATTCCGCACCAACACAAGAAACTTTAACTGCTACTGAAGCATCGGCTATGGAATCAACTCCTCAAACGGAAATATTAAGTTCTGAATTTATGACAAACGAGCCAGTAACTTCTGGCGAAAAGCCGTACCCTGCTGTAGATACGATGACAAAGATAGTATCCTCGGGCATATTACCATCCACTGAGTCGATTTTATTATCAAAAAGCTTGCCATATTCCGCACCAACACAAGAAACTTTAACTGCTACTGAAGCATCGGCGATGGAATCAACTCCTCAAACGGAAAGTTTAATTTCAGAGATTATGACAATGCAGGTAGTAACATCTAACGAAATATCTTACCCTGCTTCAGATACGAGAACAAATATAGTAACTTCTGGCGCATTATCGCCGACATCAGAAACACAAGAAAGTTCAATTGCCGCCGGAATATCAGGTGCGAAATCAATTCTTCAATCTGAACGTCAAATTTCAGAAATGATAACAAACCAGGCAGAAACTTCTGCCGAAATTCCGGACCCTGCTGTAGATACGAGGACAAAAATAGTTACTTCAGGCATATTACCGTCTACTGAGTCGATTTTATTATCAAAGAACTTGCCATATTCCGCATCAACACAAGAAACTTTAACTGCTAAAGAAGCATCGGCGAAGGAATCAACTCCTCAAACGGAAAGTTTAATTTCAGAGATTATGACAATGCAGGTAGTAACATCTAACGAAATATCTTACCCTGCTTCAGATACGAGAACAAATATAGTAACTTCTGGCGCATTATCGCCGACATCAGAAACACAAGAAAGTTCAATTGCCGCCGGAATATCAGGTGCGAAATCAATTCTTCAATCTGAACGTCAAATTTCAGAAATGATAACAAACCAGGCAGAAACTTCTGCCGAAAAGCCGTACCCTGCTGTATATACGAGGACAGAGCTAGTAACTTCGTTCATATTACCATCCACTGAGTCGATTTTATTATCAAAAAGCTTGCCATATTCCGCACCAACACAAGAAACTTTAACTGCTACTGAAGCATCGGCGATGGAATCAACTCCTCAAACGGAAATATTAAGTTCAGAGATTATGACAATGCAGGTAGTAACATCTAACGAAATATCTTACCCTGCTTCAGATACGAGAAGAAATATAGTAACTTCTGGCGCATTATCGCCGACATCAGAAACACAAGAAAGTTCAATTGCCGCCGGAATATCAGGTGCGAAATCAATTCTTCAATCTGAACGTCAAATTTCAGAAATGATAACAAACCAGGCAGAAACTTCTGCCGAAATGCCGGACCCTGCTGTAGATACGAGGACAAAAATAGTTACTTCAGGCATATTACCGTCTACTGAGTCGATTTTGTTATCAAAGAGCTTGTCATATTCCGCACCAGCACAAGAAACTTTAACTGCTATAGAAGGATCGGCGATGGAATCAGCTCCTCAAACGGAAATATTAAGTTCAGAAGTTATGACAAACCAGGTTGTTACTTCTGACGAAAAGCCGTACCCTGCTGTAGATACGATGACAAAGATAGTATCCTCGGGCATATTACCGTCTACTGAGTCGATTTTATTATCAAAGAGCTTGCCATATTCCGCACCAACACAAGAAACTTTAACTGCTACAGAAGCATCGGCGATGGAATCAACTCCTCAAACGGAAAGTTTAATTTCAGAGATTATGACAATGCAGGTAGTAACATCTAACGAAATATCTTACCCTGCTTCAGATACGAGGACAAATATAGTAACTTCTGGCGTATTATCGTCCACATCAGAAACACATGAAAGTTCAATTGCTGCTGGAATATCAGCTGCGAAATCAATTCTTCAATCTGAACGTCAAATTTCAGAAATGATGACAAACCAGGCAGTAACTTCAGGCGTAATGCCGTACCCTGCTTTAGATACGAGGACAAAGATAGTAACATCGGGTATATTACCGTCTACTGAGTCGATTTTATTATCAAAGAGCTTGCCATATTCCGCACCAACACAAGAATCTTTAACTGCTACAGAAGCATCGGCGATGGAATCAACTCCTCAAACGGAAAGATTGACTTCTGAATTTATGACAAATCAGCCAGTAACTTCTGGCGTAATGCCGTACCCTGCTTTAGATACGAGGACAAAAATAGTAACTTCAGGCATATTACCGTCCACTGAGTCGATTTTATTATCAAAGAGCTTGTCATATTCCGCACCAACACAAGAAACTTTAACTGCTACAGAAGCATCGGCGATGGAATCAACTCCTCAAACGGAAATATTAAGTTCAGAAATTATGACAAACCAGGTTGTTACTTCTGACGAAAAGCCGTACCCTGCTGTAGATACGATGACAAAGATAGTATCCTCGGGCATATTACCGTCTACTGAGTCGATTTTATTATCAAAGAGCTTGCCATATTCCGCACCAACACAAGAAACTTTAACTGCTACAGAAGCATCGGCGATGGAATCAACTCCTCAAACGGAAAGTTTAATTTCAGAGATTATGACAATGCAGGTAGTAACATCTAACGAAATATCTTACCCTGCTTCAGATACGAGGACAAATATAGTAACTTCTGGCGTATTATCGTCCACATCAGAAACACAAGAAAGTTCAATTGCCGCTGGAATATCAGGTGCGAAATCAATTCCCCAATCTGAACGTCAAATTTCAGAAATGATGACAAAGCAGGCAGTAACTTCAGGCGTAATGCCGGACCCTGCTTTATATACGAGGACAAAGATAGTAACATCGGGTATATTACCGTCTACTGAGTCGATTTTATTATCAAAGAGCTTGCCATATTCCGCACCAACACAAGAATCTTTAACTGCTACAGAAGCATCGGCGATGGAATCAACTCCTCAAACGGAAAGATTGACTTCTGAATTTATGACAAACCAGCCAGTAACTTCTGGCGTAATGCCGTACCCTGCTTTAGATACGAGGACAAAAATAGTAACTTCAGGCATATTACCGTCTACTGAGTCGATTTTATTATCAAAGAGCTTGTCATATTCCGCACCAACACAAGAAACTTTAACTGCTACTGAAGCATCGGCGATGGAATCAACTCCTCAAACGGAAAGTTTAATTTCAGAGATTATGACAATGCAGGTAGTAACATCTAACGAAATATCTTACCCTGCTTCAGATACGAGAACAAATATAGTAACTTCTGGCGCATTATCGCCGACATCAGAAACACAAGAAAGTTCAATTGCCGCCGGAATATCAGGTGCGAAATCAATTCTTCAATCTGAACGTCAAATTTCAGAAATGATAACAAACCAGGCAGAAACTTCTGCCGAAATGCCGGACCCTGCTGTAGATACGAGGACAAAAATAGTTACTTCAGGCATTTTACCGTCTACTGAGTCGATTTTGTTATCAAAGAGCTTGTCATATTCCGCACCAGCACAAGAGACTTTAACTGCTATAGAAGCATCGGCGATGGAATCAGCTCCTCAAATGGAAATATTAAGTTCAGAAGTTATGACAAACCAGGTTGTTACTTCTGACGAAAAGCCGTACCCTGCTGTAGATACGATGACAAAGATAGTATCCTCGGGCATATTACCGTCTACTGAGTCGATTTTATTATCAAAGAGCTTGCCATATTCCGCACCAACACAAGAAAATTTAACTGTTACAGAAGCATCGGCGATGGAATCAACTCCTCAAACGGAAAGTTTAATTTCAGAGATTATGACAATGCAGGTAGTAACATCTAACGAAATATCTTACCCTGCTTCAGATACGAGAACAAATATAGTAACTTCTGGCGCATTATCGCCGACATCAGAAACACAAGAAAGTTCAATTGCCGCCGGAATATCAGGTGCGAAATCAATTCTTCAATCTGAACGTCAAATTTCAGAAATGATAACAAACCAGGCAGAAACTTCTGCCGAAATGCCGGACCCTGCTGTAGATACGAGGACAAAAATAGTTACTTCAGGCATATTACCGTCTACTGAGTCGATTTTATTATCAAAGAGCTTGCCATATTCCGCATCAACACAAGAAACTTTAACTGCTACTGAAGCATCGGCGATGGAATCAACTCCTCAAACGGAAATATTAAGTTCAGAGATTATGACAATGCAGGTAGTAACATCTAACGAAATATCTTACCCTGCTTCAGATACGAGAACAAATATAGTAACTTCTGGCGCATTATCGCCGACATCAGAAACACAAGAAAGTTCAATTGCCGCCGGAATATCAGGTGCGAAATCAATTCTTCAATCTGAACGTCAAATTTCAGAAATGATAACAAACCAGGCAGAAACTTCTGCCGAAATGCCGGACCCTGCTGTAGATACGAGAACAAAAATAGTTACTTCAGGCATATTACCGTCTACTGAGTCGATTTTGTTATCAAAGAGCTTGTCATATTCCGCACCAGCACAAGAAACTTTAACTGCTATAGAAGCATCGGCGATGGAATCAGCTCCTCAAACGGAAATATTAAGTTCAGAAGTTATGACAAACCAGGTTGTTACTTCTGACGAAAAGCCGTACCCTGCTGTAGATACGATGACAAAGATAGTATCCTCGGGCATATTACCGTCTACTGAGTCGATTTTATTATCAAAGAGCTTGCCATATTCCGCACCAACACAAGAAACTTTAACTGCTACAGAAGCATCGGCGATGGAATCAACTCCTCAAACGGAAAGTTTAATTTCAGAGATTATGACAATGCAGGTAGTAACATCTAACGAAATATCTTACCCTGCTTCAGATACGAGGACAAATATAGTAACTTCTGGCGCATTATCGCCGACATCAGAAACACAAGAAAGTTCAATTGCCGCCGGAATATCAGCTGCGAAATCAATTCTTCAATCTGAACGTCAAATTTCAGAAATGATGACAAACCAGGCAGTAACTTCAGGCGTAATGCCGTACCCTGCTTTATATACGAGGACAAAGATAGTAACTTCGGGCATATTACCGTCTACTGAGTCGATTTTATTATCAAAGAGCTTGCCATATTCCGCACCAACACAAGAAACTTTAACTGCTACAGAAGCATCGGCGATGGAATCAACTCCTCAAACGGAACGATTGACTTCTGAATTTATGACAAACCAGCCAGTAACTTCTGGCGTAATGCCGTACTCTGCTTTAGATACGAGGACAAAAATAGTAACTTCAGGCATATTACCGTCCACTGAGTCGATTTTATTATCAAAGAGCTTGTCATATTCCGCACCAACACAAGAAACTTTAACTGCTACAGAAGCATCGGCGATGGAATCAACTCCTCAAACGGAACGATTGACTTCTGAATTTATGACAAACCAGCTAGTAACTTCTGGCGAAATGCCGTACCCTGCATTAGAGACGTGGACAAAGATAGTATCTTCGGGCATTTTACCGTCTACTGAGTCGATTTTATTATCAAAGAGCTTGCCATATTCCGCACCAACACAAGAAACTTTAACTGCTACAGAAGCATCGGCGATGGACTCAACTCCTCAAACGGAAAGATTGACTTCTGAATTTATGACAAACCAGCCAGTAACTTCTGCCGAAATGCCGTACCCTGCTGTAGATATGATGACAAAGATAGTATCTTCGGGCATTTTACCGTCTACTGAGTCGATTTTATTATCAAAGAGCTTGCCATATTCCGCACCAACACAAGAAACTTTAACTGTTACAGAAGCATCGGCGATGGAATCAACTCCTCAAACGGAAAGTTTAATTTCAGAGATTATGACAATGCAGGTAGTAACATCTAACGAAATATCTTACCCTGCTTCAGATACGAGGACAAATATAGTAACTTCTGGCGCATTATCGCCAACATCAGAAACACAAGAAAGTTCAATTGCCGCTGGAATATCAGCTGCGAAATCAACTCTTCAATCTGAACGTCAAATTTCAGAAATGATGACAAACCAGGCAGTAACTTCAGGCGTAATGCCGGACCCTGCTGTAGATACGAGGACAAAAATAGTTACTTCAGGCATATTACCGTCTACTGAGTCGATTTTGTTATCAAAGAGCTTGTCATATTCCGCACCAGCACAAGAAACTTTAACTGCAATAGAAGCATCGGCGATGGAATCAGCTCCTCAAACGGAAATATTAAGTTCAGAAGTTATGACAAACCAGGTTGTTACTTCTGACGAAAAGCCGTACCCTGCTGTAGATACGATGACAAAGATAGTATCCTCGGGCATATTACCGTCTACTGAGTCGATTTTATTATCAAAGAGCTTGCCATATTCAGCACCAACACAAGAAACTTTAACTGTTACAGAAGCATCGGCGATGGAATCAACTCCTCAAACGGAAAGTTTAATTTCAGAGATTATGACAATGCAGGTAGTAACATCTAACGAAATATCTTACCCTGCTTCAGATACGAGAACAAATATAGTAACATCTAGCGCATTATCGCCGACATCAGAAACACAAGAAAGTTCAATTGCCGCCGGAATATCAGGTGCGAAATCAATTCTTCAATCTGAACGTCAAATTTCAGAAATGATAACAAACCAGGCAGAAACTTCTGCCGAAAAGCCGTACCCTGCTGTATATACGAGGATAGAGATAGTAACTTCGTTACCATCCACTGAGTCGATTTTATTATCAAAAAGCTTGCCATATTCCGCACCAACACAAGAAACTTTAACTGCTACTGAAGCATCGGCTATGGAATCAACTCCTCAAACGGAAATATTAAGTTCTGAATTTATGACAAACGAGCCAGTAACTTCTGGCGAAAAGCCGTACCCTGCTGTAGATACGATGACAAAGATAGTATCCTCGGGCATATTACCATCCACTGAGTCGATTTTATTATCAAAAAGCTTGCCATATTCCGCACCAACACAAGAAACTTTAACTGCTACTGAAGCATCGGCGATGGAATCAACTCCTCAAACGGAAAGTTTAATTTCAGAGATTATGACAATGCAGGTAGTAACATCTAACGAAATATCTTACCCTGCTTCAGATACGAGAACAAATATAGTAACTTCTGGCGCATTATCGCCGACATCAGAAACACAAGAAAGTTCAATTGCCGCCGGAATATCAGGTGCGAAATCAATTCTTCAATCTGAACGTCAAATTTCAGAAATAATAACAAACCAGGCAGAAACTTCTGCCGAAATTCCGGACCCTGCTGTAGATACGAGGACAAAAATAGTTACTTCAGGCATATTACCGTCTACTGAGTCGATTTTATTATCAAAGAACTTGCCATATTCCGCATCAACACAAGAAACTTTAACTGCTAAAGAAGCATCGGCGAAGGAATCAACTCCTCAAACGGAAAGTTTAATTTCAGAGATTATGACAATGCAGGTAGTAACATCTAACGAAATATCTTACCCTGCTTCAGATACGAGAACAAATATAGTAACTTCTGGCGCATTATCGCCGACATCAGAAACACAAGAAAGTTCAATTGCCGCCGGAATATCAGGTGCGAAATCAATTCTTCAATCTGAACGTCAAATTTCAGAAATGATAACAAACCAGGCAGAAACTTCTGCCGAAAAGCCGTACCCTGCTGTATATACGAGGACAGAGCTAGTAACTTCGTTCATATTACCATCCACTGAGTCGATTTTATTATCAAAAAGCTTGCCATATTCCGCACCAACACAAGAAACTTTAACTGCTACTGAAGCATCGGCGATGGAATCAACTCCTCAAACGGAAATATTAAGTTCAGAGATTATGACAATGCAGGTAGTAACATCTAACGAAATATCTTACCCTGCTTCAGATACGAGAAGAAATATAGTAACTTCTGGCGCATTATCGCCGACATCAGAAACACAAGAAAGTTCAATTGCCGCCGGAATATCAGGTGCGAAATCAATTCTTCAATCTGAACGTCAAATTTCAGAAATGATAACAAACCAGGCAGAAACTTCTGCCGAAATGCCGGACCCTGCTGTAGATACGAGGACAAAAATAGTTACTTCAGGCATATTACCGTCTACTGAGTCGATTTTGTTATCAAAGAGCTTGTCATATTCCGCACCAGCACAAGAAACTTTAACTGCTATAGAAGGATCGGCGATGGAATCAGCTCCTCAAACGGAAATATTAAGTTCAGAAGTTATGACAAACCAGGTTGTTACTTCTGACGAAAAGCCGTACCCTGCTGTAGATACGATGACAAAGATAGTATCCTCGGGCATATTACCGTCTACTGAGTCGATTTTATTATCAAAGAGCTTGCCATATTCCGCACCAACACAAGAAACTTTAACTGCTACAGAAGCATCGGCGATGGAATCAACTCCTCAAACGGAAAGTTTAATTTCAGAGATTATGACAATGCAGGTAGTAACATCTAACGAAATATCTTACCCTGCTTCAGATACGAGGACAAATATAGTAACTTCTGGCGTATTATCGTCCACATCAGAAACACATGAAAGTTCAATTGCTGCTGGAATATCAGCTGCGAAATCAATTCTTCAATCTGAACGTCAAATTTCAGAAATGATGACAAACCAGGCAGTAACTTCAGGCGTAATGCCGTACCCTGCTTTAGATACGAGGACAAAGATAGTAACATCGGGTATATTACCGTCTACTGAGTCGATTTTATTATCAAAGAGCTTGCCATATTCCGCACCAACACAAGAATCTTTAACTGCTACAGAAGCATCGGCGATGGAATCAACTCCTCAAACGGAAAGATTGACTTCTGAATTTATGACAAATCAGCCAGTAACTTCTGGCGTAATGCCGTACCCTGCTTTAGATACGAGGACAAAAATAGTAACTTCAGGCATATTACCGTCCACTGAGTCGATTTTATTATCAAAGAGCTTGTCATATTCCGCACCAACACAAGAAACTTTAACTGCTACAGAAGCATCGGCGATGGAATCAACTCCTCAAACGGAAATATTAAGTTCAGAAATTATGACAAACCAGGTTGTTACTTCTGACGAAAAGCCGTACCCTGCTGTAGATACGATGACAAAGATAGTATCCTCGGGCATATTACCGTCTACTGAGTCGATTTTATTATCAAAGAGCTTGCCATATTCCGCACCAACACAAGAAACTTTAACTGCTACAGAAGCATCGGCGATGGAATCAACTCCTCAAACGGAAAGTTTAATTTCAGAGATTATGACAATGCAGGTAGTAACATCTAACGAAATATCTTACCCTGCTTCAGATACGAGGACAAATATAGTAACTTCTGGCGTATTATCGTCCACATCAGAAACACAAGAAAGTTCAATTGCCGCTGGAATATCAGGTGCGAAATCAATTCCCCAATCTGAACGTCAAATTTCAGAAATGATGACAAAGCAGGCAGTAACTTCAGGCGTAATGCCGGACCCTGCTTTATATACGAGGACAAAGATAGTAACATCGGGTATATTACCGTCTACTGAGTCGATTTTATTATCAAAGAGCTTGCCATATTCCGCACCAACACAAGAATCTTTAACTGCTACAGAAGCATCGGCGATGGAATCAACTCCTCAAACGGAAAGATTGACTTCTGAATTTATGACAAACCAGCCAGTAACTTCTGGCGTAATGCCGTACCCTGCTTTAGATACGAGGACAAAAATAGTAACTTCAGGCATATTACCGTCTACTGAGTCGATTTTATTATCAAAGAGCTTGTCATATTCCGCACCAACACAAGAAACTTTAACTGCTACTGAAGCATCGGCGATGGAATCAACTCCTCAAACGGAAAGTTTAATTTCAGAGATTATGACAATGCAGGTAGTAACATCTAACGAAATATCTTACCCTGCTTCAGATACGAGAACAAATATAGTAACTTCTGGCGCATTATCGCCGACATCAGAAACACAAGAAAGTTCAATTGCCGCCGGAATATCAGGTGCGAAATCAATTCTTCAATCTGAACGTCAAATTTCAGAAATGATAACAAACCAGGCAGAAACTTCTGCCGAAATGCCGGACCCTGCTGTAGATACGAGGACAAAAATAGTTACTTCAGGCATTTTACCGTCTACTGAGGCGATTTTGTTATCAAAGAGCTTGTCATATTCCGCACCAGCACAAGAGACTTTAACTGCTATAGAAGCATCGGCGATGGAATCAGCTCCTCAAATGGAAATATTAAGTTCAGAAGTTATGACAAACCAGGTTGTTACTTCTGACGAAAAGCCGTACCCTGCTGTAGATACGATGACAAAGATAGTATCCTCGGGCATATTACCGTCTACTGAGTCGATTTTATTATCAAAGAGCTTGCCATATTCCGCACCAACACAAGAAAATTTAACTGTTACAGAAGCATCGGCGATGGAATCAACTCCTCAAACGGAAAGTTTAATTTCAGAGATTATGACAATGCAGGTAGTAACATCTAACGAAATATCTTACCCTGCTTCAGATACGAGAACAAATATAGTAACTTCTGGCGCATTATCGCCGACATCAGAAACACAAGAAAGTTCAATTGCCGCCGGAATATCAGGTGCGAAATCAATTCTTCAATCTGAACGTCAAATTTCAGAAATGATAACAAACCAGGCAGAAACTTCTGCCGAAATGCCGGACCCTGCTGTAGATACGAGGACAAAAATAGTTACTTCAGGCATATTACCGTCTACTGAGTCGATTTTATTATCAAAGAGCTTGCCATATTCCGCATCAACACAAGAAACTTTAACTGCTACTGAAGCATCGGCGATGGAATCAACTCCTCAAACGGAAATATTAAGTTCAGAGATTATGACAATGCAGGTAGTAACATCTAACGAAATATCTTACCCTGCTTCAGATACGAGAACAAATATAGTAACTTCTGGCGCATTATCGCCGACATCAGAAACACAAGAAAGTTCAATTGCCGCCGGAATATCAGGTGCGAAATCAATTCTTCAATCTGAACGTCAAATTTCAGAAATGATAACAAACCAGGCAGAAACTTCTGCCGAAATGCCGGACCCTGCTGTAGATACGAGAACAAAAATAGTTACTTCAGGCATATTACCGTCTACTGAGTCGATTTTATTATCAAAGAGCTTGCCATATTCCGCACCAACACAAGAAACTTTAACTGCTACAGAAGCATCGGCGATGGAATCAACTCCTCAAACGGAACGATTGACTTCTGAATTTATGACAAACCAGCCAGTAACTTCTGGCGTAATGCCGTACTCTGCTTTAGATACGAGGACAAAAATAGTAACTTCAGGCATATTACCGTCCACTGAGTCGATTTTATTATCAAAGAGCTTGTCATATTCCGCACCAACACAAGAAACTTTAACTGCTACAGAAGCATCGGCGATGGAATCAACTCCTCAAACGGAACGATTGACTTCTGAATTTATGACAAACCAGCTAGTAACTTCTGGCGAAATGCCGTACCCTGCATTAGAGACGTGGACAAAGATAGTATCTTCGGGCATTTTACCGTCTACTGAGTCGATTTTATTATCAAAGAGCTTGCCATATTCCGCACCAACACAAGAAACTTTAACTGCTACAGAAGCATCGGCGATGGACTCAACTCCTCAAACGGAAAGATTGACTTCTGAATTTATGACAAACCAGCCAGTAACTTCTGCCGAAATGCCGTACCCTGCTGTAGATATGATGACAAAGATAGTATCTTCGGGCATTTTACCGTCTACTGAGTCGATTTTATTATCAAAGAGCTTGCCATATTCCGCACCAACACAAGAAACTTTAACTGTTACAGAAGCATCGGCGATGGAATCAACTCCTCAAACGGAAAGTTTAATTTCAGAGATTATGACAATGCAGGTAGTAACATCTAACGAAATATCTTACCCTGCTTCAGATACGAGGACAAATATAGTAACTTCTGGCGCATTATCGCCAACATCAGAAACACAAGAAAGTTCAATTGCCGCTGGAATATCAGCTGCGAAATCAACTCTTCAATCTGAACGTCAAATTTCAGAAATGATGACAAACCAGGCAGTAACTTCAGGCGTAATGCCGGACCCTGCTGTAGATACGAGGACAAAAATAGTTACTTCAGGCATATTACCGTCTACTGAGTCGATTTTGTTATCAAAGAGCTTGTCATATTCCGCACCAGCACAAGAAACTTTAACTGCAATAGAAGCATCGGCGATGGAATCAGCTCCTCAAACGGAAATATTAAGTTCAGAAGTTATGACAAACCAGGTTGTTACTTCTGACGAAAAGCCGTACCCTGCTGTAGATACGATGACAAAGATAGTATCCTCGGGCATATTACCGTCTACTGAGTCGATTTTATTATCAAAGAGCTTGCCATATTCCGCACCAACACAAGAAACTTTAACTGCTACAGAAGCATCGGCGATGGAATCAACTCCTCAAACGGAAAGTTTAATTTCAGAGATTATGACAATGCAGGTAGTAACATCTAACGAAATATCTTACCCTGCTTCAGATACGAGGACAAATATAGTAACTTCTGGCGTATTATCGTCCACATCAGAAACACATGAAAGTTCAATTGCTGATGGAATATCAGCTGCGAAATCAATTCTTCAATCTGAACGTCAAATTTCAGAAATGATGACAAACCAGGCAGTAACTTCAGGCGTAATGCCGTACCCTGCTTTAGATACGAGGACAAAGATAGTAACATCGGGTATATTACCGTCTACTGAGTCGATTTTATTATCAAAGAGCTTGCCATATTCCGCACCAACACAAGAAACTTTAACTGCTACAGAAGCATCGGCGATGGAATCAACTCCTCAAACGGAAAGTTTAATTTCAGAGATTATGACAATGCAGGTAGTAACATCTAACGAAATATCTTACCCTGCTTCAGATACGAGGACAAATATAGTAACTTCTGGCGCATTATCGCCGACATCAGCAACACAAGAAAGTTCAATTGCCGCTGGAATATCAGCTGCGAAATCAACTCTTCAATCTGAACGTCAAATTTCAGAAATGATAACAAACCAGGCAGAAACTTCTGCCGAAATGCCGGACCCTGCTGTAGATACGAGGACAAAAATAGTTACTTCAGGCATATTACCGTCTACTGAGTCGATTTTATTATCAAAGAGCTTGTCATATTCCGCACCAGCACAAGAAACTTTAACTGCTATAGAAGCATCGGCGATGGAATCAGCTCCTCAAACGGAAATATTAAGTTCAGAAGTTATGACAAACCAGGTTGTTACTTCTGACGAAAAGCCGTACCCTGCTGTAGATACGATGACAAAGATAGTATCCTCGGGCATATTACCGTCTACTGAGTCGATTTTATTATCAAAGAGCTTGTCATATTCCGCACCAGCACAAGAAACTTTAACTGCTATAGAAGCATCGGCGATGGAATCAGCTCCTCAAACGGAAATATTAAGTTCAGAAGTTATGACAAACCAGGTTGTTACTTCTGACGAAAAGCCGTACCCTGCTGTAGATACGATGACAAAGATAGTATCCTCGGGCATATTACCGTCTACTGAGTCGATTTTATTATCAAAGAGCTTGCCATATTCCGCACCAACACAAGAAACTTTAACTGCTACAGAAGCATCGGCGATGGAATCAACTCCTCAAACGGAAAGTTTAATTTCAGAGATTATGACAATGCAGGTAGTAACATCTAACGAAATATCTTACCCTGCTTCAGATACGAGGACAAATATAGTAACTTCTGGCGTATTATCGTCCACATCAGAAACACATGAAAGTTCAATTGCTGATGGAATATCAGCAGCGAAATCAATTCTTCAATCTGAACGTCAAATTTCAGAAATGATGACAAACCAGGCAGAAACTTCTGCCGAAATGCCGGACCCTGCTGTAGATACGAGGACAAAAATAGTTACTTCAGGCATATTACCGTCTACTGAGTCGATTTTGTTATCAAAGAGCTTGTCATATTCCGCACCAGCACAAGAAACTTTAACTGCTATAGAAGCATCGGCGATGGAATCAGCTCCTCAAATGGAAATATTAAGTTCAGAAGTTATGACAAACCAGGTTGTTACTTCTGACGAAAAGCCGTACCCTGCTGTAGATACGATGACAAAGATAGTATCCTCGGGCATATTACCGTCTACTGAGTCGATTTTATTATCAAAGAGCTTGCCATATTCCGCACCAACACAAGAAACTTTAACTGTTACAGAAGCATCGGCGATGGAATCAACTCCTCAAACGGAAAGTTTAATTTCAGAGATTATGACAATGCAGGTAGTAACATCTAACGAAATATCTTACCCTGCTTCAAATACGAGAAGAAATATAGTAACTTCTGGCGCATTATCGCCGACATCAGAAACACAAGAAAGTTCAATTGCCGCCGGAATATCAGGTGCGAAATCAATTCTTCAATCTGAACGTCAAATTTCAGAAATGATAACAAACCAGGCAGAAACTTCTGCCGAAAAGCCGTACCCTGCTGTATATACGAGGACAGAGATAGTAACTTCGTTCATATTACCATCCACTGAGTCGATTTTATTATCAAAAAGCTTGCCATATTCCGCACCAACACAAGAAACTTTAACTGCTACTGAAGCATCGGCGATGGAATCAACTCCTCAAACGGAAATATTAAGTTCAGAGATTATGACAATGCAGGTAGTAACATCTAACGAAATATCTTACCCTGCTTCAGATACGAGAAGAAATATAGTAACTTCTGGCGCATTATCGCCGACATCAGAAACACAAGAAAGTTCAATTGCCGCCGGAATATCAGGTGCGAAATCAATTCTTCAATCTGAACGTCAAATTTCAGAAATGATAACAAACCAGGCAGAAACTTCTGCCGAAATGCCGGACCCTGCTGTAGATACGAGGACAAAAATAGTTACTTCAGGCATATTACCGTCTACTGAGTCGATTTTATTATCAAAGAGCTTGCCATATTCCGCATCAACACAAGAAACTTTAACTACTACAGAAGCATCGGCGATGGAATCAATTCCTCAAACGGAAAGTTTAATTTCAGAGATTATGACAATGCAGGTAGTAACATCTAACGAAATATCTTACCCTGCTTCAGATACGAGAACAAATATAGTAACTTCTGGCGCATTATCGCCGACATCAGAAACACAAGAAAGTTCAATTGCCGCCGGAATATCAGGTGCGAAATCAATTCTTCAATCTGAACGTCAAATTTCAGAAATGATAACAAACCAGGCAGAAACTTCTGCCGAAATGCCGGACCCTGCTGTAGATACGAGGACAAAAATAGTTACTTCAGGCATATTACCGTCTACTGAGTCGATTTTGTTATCAAAGAGCTTGTCATATTCCGCACCAGCACAAGAAACTTTAACTGCTATAGAAGCATCGGCGATGGAATCAGCTCCTCAAACGGAAATATTAAGTTCAGAAGTTATGACAAACCAGGTTGTTACTTCTGACGAAAAGCCGTACCCTGCTGTAGATACGATGACAAAGATAGTATCCTCGGGCATATTACCGTCTACTGAGTCGATTTTATTATCAAAGAGCTTGCCATATTCCGCACCAACACAAGAAACTTTAACTGCTGCAGAAGCATCGGCGATGGAATCAACTCCTCAAACGGAAAGTTTAATTTCAGAGATTATGACAATGCAGGTAGTAACATCTAACGAAATATCTTACCCTGCTTCAGATACGAGGACAAATATAGTAACTTCTGGCGCATTATCGCCGACATCAGAAACACAAGAAAGTTCAATTGCCGCTGGAATATCAGCTGCGAAATCAACTCTTCAATCTGAACGTCAAATTTCAGAAATGATGACAAACCAGGCAGTAACTTCAGGCGTAATGCCGGACCCTGCTGTAGATACGAGGACAAAAATAGTTACTTCAGGCATATTACCGTCTACTGACTCGATTTTATTATCAAAGAGCTTGCCATATTCCGCACCAACACAAGAAACTTTAACTGCTACAGAAGCATCGGCGATGGAATCAACTCCTCAAACGGAACGATTGACTTCTGAATTTATGACAAACCAGCTAGTAACTTCTGGCGTAATGCCGTACCCTGCTTTAGATACGAGGACAAAAATAGTAACTTCAGGCATATTACCGTCCACTGAGTCGATTTTATTATCAAAGAGCTTGCCATATTCCGCACCAACACAAGAAACTTTAACTGCTACAGAAGCATCGGCGATGGAATCAACTCCTCAAACGGAAAGTTTAATTTCAGAGATTATGACAATGCAGGTAGTAACATCTAACGAAATATCTTACCCTGCTTCAGATACGAGGACAAATATAGTAACTTCTGGCGCATTATCGTCCACATCAGAAACACAAGAAAGTTCAATTGCCGCCGGAATATCAGGTGCGAAATCAATTCTTCAATCTGAACGTCAAATTTCAGAAATGATAACAAACCAGGCAGAAACTTCTGCCGAAATGCCGGACCCTGCTGTAGATACGAGGACAAAAATAGTTACTTCAGGCATATTACCGTCTACTGAGTCGATTTTGTTATCAAAGAGCTTGTCATATTCCGCACCAGCACAAGAAACTTTAACTGCTATAGAAGCATCGGCGATGGAATCAGCTCCTCAAACGGAAATATTAAGTTCAGAAGTTATGACAAACCAGGTTGTTACTTCTGACGAAAAGCCGTACCCTGCTGTAGATACGATGACAAAGATAGTATCCTCGGGCATATTACCGTCTACTGAGTCGATTTTATTATCAAAGAGCTTGCCATATTCCGCACCAACACAAGAAACTTTAACTGCTACAGAAGCATCGGCGATGGAATCAACTCCTCAAACGGAAAGTTTAATTTCAGAGATTATGACAATGCAGGTAGTAACATCTAACGAAATATCTTACCCTGCTTCAGATACGAGGACAAATATAGTAACTTCTGGCGTATTATCGTCCACATCAGAAACACATGAAAGTTCAATTGCTGATGGAATATCAGCTGCGAAATCAATTCTTCAATCTGAACGTCAAATTTCAGAAATGATGACAAACCAGGCAGTAACTTCAGGCGTAATGCCGTACCCTGCTTTAGATACGAGGACAAAGATAGTAACATCGGGTATATTACCGTCTACTGAGTCGATTTTATTATCAAAGAGCTTGCCATATTCCGCACCAACACAAGAATCTTTAACTGCTACAGAAGCATCGGCGATGGAATCAACTTCTCAAACGGAAAGATTGACTTCTGAATTTATGACAAACCAGCCAGGAACTTCTGGCGTAATGCCGTACCCTGCTTTAGATACGAGGACAAAAATAGTTACTTCAGGCATATTACCGTCTACTGAGTCGATTTTATTATCAAAGAGCTTGCCATATTCCGCACCAACACAAGAAACTTTAACTGCTACAGAAGCATCGGCGATGGAATCAACTCCTCAAACGGAAAGTTTAATTTCAGAGATTATGACAATGCAGGTAGTAACATCTAACGAAATATCTTACCCTGCTTCAGATACGAGGACAAATATAGTAACTTCTGGCGCATTATCGCCGACATCAGAAACACAAGAAAGTTCAATTGCCGCTGGAATATCAGCTGCGAAATCAACTCTTCAATCTGAACGTCAAATTTCAGAAATGATGACAAACCAGGTAGTAACTTCAGGCGTAATGCCGGACCCTGCTGTAGATACGAGGACAAAAATAGTTACTTCAGGCATATTACCGTCTACTGAGTCGATTTTATTATCAAAGAGCTTGCCATATTCCGCACCAACACAAGAATCTTTAACTGCTACAGAAGCATCGGCGATGGAATCAACTCCTCAAACGGAACGATTGACTTCTGAATTTATGACAAACCAGCCAGGAACTTCTGGCGTAATGCCGTACCCTGCTTTAGATACGAGGACAAAAATAGTTACTTCAGGCATATTACCGTCTACTGAGTCGATTTTATTATCAAAGAGCTTGCCATATTCCGCACCAACACAAGAAACTTTAACTGCTACAGAAGCATCGGCGATGGAATCAACTCCTCAAACGGAAAGTTTAATTTCAGAGATTATGACAATGCAGGTAGTAACATCTAACGAAATATCTTACCCTGCTTCAGATACGAGGACAAATATAGTAACTTCTGGCGCATTATCGTCCACATCAGAAACACAAGAAAGTTCAATTGCCGCCGGAATATCAGGTGCGAAATCAATTCTTCAATCTGAACGTCAAATTTCAGAAATGATAACAAACCAGGCAGAAACTTCTGCCGAAATGCCGGACCCTGCTGTAGATACGAGGACAAAAATAGTTACTTCAGGCATATTACCGTCTACTGAGTCGATTTTGTTATCAAAGAGCTTGTCATATTCCGCACCAGCACAAGAAACTTTAACTGCTATAGAAGGATCGGCGATGGAATCAGCTCCTCAAACGGAAATATTAAGTTCAGAAGTTATGACAAACCAGGTTGTTACTTCTGACGAAAAGCCGTACCCTGCTGTAGATACGATGACAAAGATAGTATCCTCGGGCATATTACCGTCTACTGAGTCGATTTTATTATCAAAGAGCTTGCCATATTCCGCACCAACACAAGAAACTTTAACTGCTACAGAAGCATCGGCGATGGAATCAACTCCTCAAACGGAAAGTTTAATTTCAGAGATTATGACAATGCAGGTAGTAACATCTAACGAAATATCTTACCCTGCTTCAGATACGAGGACAAATATAGTAACTTCTGGCGTATTATCGTCCACATCAGAAACACATGAAAGTTCAATTGCTGATGGAATATCAGCTGCGAAATCAATTCTTCAATCTGAACGTCAAATTTCAGAAATGATGACAAACCAGGCAGTAACTTCAGGCGTAATGCCGTACCCTGCTTTAGATACGAGGACAAAGATAGTAACATCGGGTATATTACCGTCTACTGAGTCGATTTTATTATCAAAGAGCTTGCCATATTCCGCACCAACACAAGAATCTTTAACTGCTACAGAAGCATCGGCGATGGAATCAACTCCTCAAACGGAAAGATTGACTTCTGAATTTATGACAAACCAGCCAGGAACTTCTGGCGTAATGCCGTACCCTGCTTTAGATACGAGGACAAAAATAGTTACTTCAGGCATATTACCGTCTACTGAGTCGATTTTATTATCAAAGAGCTTGCCATATTCCGCACCAACACAAGAAACTTTAACTGCTACAGAAGCATCGGCGATGGAATCAACTCCTCAAACGGAAAGTTTAATTTCAGAGATTATGACAATGCAGGTAGTAACATCTAACGAAATATCTTACCCTGCTTCAGATACGAGGATAAATATAGTAACTTCTGGCGTATTATCGTCCACATCAGAAACACATGAAAGTTCAATTGCTGATGGAATATCAGCTGCGAAATCAATTCTTCAATCTGAGCGTCAAATTTCAGAAATGATGACAAACCAGGCAGAAACTTCTGCCGAAATGCCGGACCCTGCTGTAGATACGAGGACAAAAATAGTTACTTCAGGCATATTACCGTCTACTGAGTCGATTTTGTTATCAAAGAGCTTGTCATATTCCGCACCAGCACAAGAAACTTTAACTGCTATAGAAGCATCGGCGATGGAATCAGCTCCTCAAACGGAAATATTAAGTTCAGAAGTTATGACAAACCAGGTTGTTACTTCTGACGAAAAGCCGTACCCTGCTGTAGATACGATGACAAAGATAGTATCCTCGGGCATATTACCGTCTACTGAGTCGATTTTATTATCAAAGAGCTTGCCATATTCCGCACCAACACAAGAAACTTTAACTGCTACAGAAGCATCGGCGATGGAATCAACTCCTCAAACGGAAAGTTTAATTTCAGAGATTATGACAATGCAGGTAGTAACATCTAACGAAATATCTTACCCTGCTTCAGATACGAGGACAAATATAGTAACTTCAGGCGTATTATCGTCCACATCAGAAACACAAGAAAGTTCAATTGCCGCTGGAATATCAGGTGCGAAATCAATTCCCCAATCTGAACGTCAAATTTCAGAAATGATGACAAACCAGGCAGTAACTTCAGGCGTAATGCCGTACCCTGCTGTAGATACGAGGACAAAAATAGTAACTTCTGGAATATTATCGCCCACCTCAGAAACACAAGAAAGTTCAATTGCCGCTGGAATATCAGGTGCGAAATCAACTCTTCAATCTGAACGTCAAATTTCAGAAATGATAACAAACCAGGCAGTAACTTCTGCCGAAATGTCGTACCCTGCTGTAGATATGATGACAAAGATAGTATCTTCGGGCATATTACCTTCTACTGAGTCGATTTTATTATCAAAGAGCTTGCCATATTCCGCACCAACACAAGAAACTTTAACTGTTACAGAAGCATCGGCGATGGAATCAACTCCTCAAACGGAAAGTTTAATTTCAGAGATTATGACAATGCAGGTAGTAACATCTAACGAAATATCTTACCCTGCTTCAGATACGAGGACAAATATAGTAACTTCTGGCGTATTATCGTCCACATCAGAAACACAAGAAAGTTCAATTGCCGCTGGAATATCAGGTGCGAAATCAATTCCCCAATCTGAACGTCAAATTTCAGAAATGATGACAAAGCAGGCAGTAACTTCAGGCGTAATGCCGTACCCTGCTGTAGATACGAGGACAAAAATAGTAACTTCTGGCGTATTATCGCCCACCTCAGAAACACAAGAAAGTTCAATTGCCGCTGGAATATCAGGTGCGAAATCAACTCTTCAACCTGAATGTCAAATTTCAGAAATGATAACAAACCAGGCAGTAACTTCTGCCGAAATGCCGTACCCTGCTGTAGATATGATGACAAAGATAGTATCTTCGGGCATATTAATGTCTACTGAGTCGATTTTATTATCAAAGAGCTTGCCATATTCCGCACCAACACAAGAAACTTTAACTGCTACAGAAGCATCGGCGATGGAATCAACTCCTCAAACGGAAAGTTTAATTTCAGAGATTATGACAATGCAGGTAGTAACATCTAACGAAATATCTTACCCTGCTTCAGATACGAGGACAAATATAGTAACTTCTGGCGCATTATCGTCCACATCAGAAACACAAGAAAGTTCAATTGCCGCAGGACTATCACCTTCAAAATCAAATCTTCACTCTGAACGTCAAATTTCAGAAATGATGACAAACCAGGCAGTAACTTCTGCCGAAATGCCGTACCCTGCTTTAGATACGAGGAAAAAGTTAGTATCTTCGGGCATATTACCGTCTACTGAGTCGATTTTATTATCAAAGAGCTTGCCATATTCCGCACCAACACAAGAAACTACAACAGCCGCTGAAGCATCGGCGACAGAATCAACTCCTCAAACGGAAATATTAAGTTCAGAAGTTACGACAAACCAGCCAGTAACTTCTGGCGTAATGCCGTACCCTGCTTTAGATACGAGGACAAAAATAGTAACTTCAGGCATATTACCGTCCACTGAGTCGATTTTATTATCAAAGAGCTTGCCATATTCCGCACCAACACAAGAAACTTTAACTGCTACAGAAGCATCGGCGATGGAATCAACTCCTCAAACGGAAAGTTTAATTTCAGAGATTATGACAATGCAGGTAGTAACATCTAACGAAATATCTTACCCTGCTTCAGATACGAGGACAAATATAGTAACTTCTGGCGCATTATCGTCCACATCAGAAACACAAGAAAGTTCAATTGCCGCCGGAATATCAGGTGCGAAATCAATTCTTCAATCTGAACGTCAAATTTCAGAAATGATAACAAACCAGGCAGAAACTTCTGCCGAAATGCCGGACCCTGCTGTAGATACGAGGACAAAAATAGTTACTTCAGGCATATTACCGTCTACTGAGTCGATTTTATTATCAAAGAGCTTGTCATATTCCGCACCAGCACAAGAAACTTTAACTGCTATAGAAGCATCGGCGATGGAATCAGCTCCTCAAACGGAAATATTAAGTTCAGAAGTTATGACAAACCAGGTTGTTACTTCTGACGAAAAGCCGTACCCTGCTGTAGATACGATGACAAAGATAGTATCCTCGGGCATATTACCGTCTACTGAGTCGATTTTATTATCAAAGAGCTTGCCATATTCCGCACCAACACAAGAAACTTTAACTGCTACAGAAGCATCGGCGATGGAATCAACTCCTCAAACGGAAAGTTTAATTTCAGAGATTATGACAATGCAGGCAGTAACATCTAACGAAATATCTTACCCTGCTTCAGATACGAGGACAAATATAGTAACTTCTGGCGCATTATCGTCCACATCAGAAACACAAGAAAGTTCAATTGCCGCTGGAATATCAGGTGCGAAATCAATTCCCCAATCTGAACGTCAAATTTCAGAAATGATGACAAACCAGGCAGTAACTTCAGGCGTAATGCCGTACCCTGCTGTAGATACGAGGACAAAAATAGTAACTTCTGGCGTATTATCGCCCACCTCAGAAACACAAGAAAGTTCAATTGCCGCTGGAATATCAGGTGCGAAATCAACTCTTCAATCTGAACGTCAAATTTCAGAAATGATAACAAACCAGGCAGTAACTTCTGCCGAAATGCCGTACCCTGCTGTAGATATGATGACAAAGATAGTATCTTCGGGCATATTAATGTCTACTGAGTCGATTTTATTATCAAAGAGCTTGCCATATTCCGCACCAACACAAGAAACTTTAACTGTTACAGAAGCATCGGCGATGGAATCAACTCCTCAAACGGAAAGTTTAATTTCAGAGATTATGACAATGCAGGTAGTAACATCTAACGAAATATCTTACCCTGCTTCAGATACGAGGACAAATATAGTAACTTCTGGCGTATTATCGTCCACATCAGAAACACAAGAAAGTTCAATTTCCGCTGGAATATCAGCTGCGAAATCAATTCTTCAATCTGAACGTCAAATTTCAGAAATGATGACAAACCTGTCAGTAACTTCAGGCGTAATGCCGGACCCTGCTTTAGATACGATGACAAAGATAGTATCCTCGGGCATATTACCTTCTACTGAGTCGATTTTATTATCAAAGAGCTTGCCATATTCCGCACCAACACAAGAAACTTTAACTGCTACAGAAGCATCGGCGATGGAATCAACTCCTCAATCGGAAATACTAAGTTCAGAATTTATGACAAACCAGCCAGTAACTTCTGGCGTAATGCCGTACCCTGCATTAGAGACGTGGACAAAGATAGTATCTTCGGGCATTTTACCGTCCACTGAGTCGATTTTATTATCAAAGAGCTTGCCATATTCCGCACCAACACAAGAAACTTTAACTGCTACAGAAACATCGACGATGGAATCAAATCCTCAAACGGAAAGTTTAATTTCAGAGATTATGACAATGCAGGTAGTAACATCTAACGAAATATCTTACCCTGCTTCAGATACGAGGATAAATATAGTAACTTCTGGCGTATTATCGTCCACATCAGAAACACATGAAAGTTCAATTGCTGATGGAATATCAGCTGCGAAATCAATTCTTCAATCTGAGCGTCAAATTTCAGAAATGATGACAAACCAGGCAGAAACTTCTGCCGAAATGCCGGACCCTGCTGTAGATACGAGGACAAAAATAGTTACTTCAGGCATATTACCGTCTACTGAGTCGATTTTGTTATCAAAGAGCTTGTCATATTCCGCACCAGCACAAGAAACTTTAACTGCTATAGAAGCATCGGCGATGGAATCAGCTCCTCAAACGGAAATATTAAGTTCAGAAGTTATGACAAACCAGGATGTTACTTCTGACGAAAAGCCGTACCCTGCTGTAGATACGATGACAAAGATAGTATCCTCGGGCATATTACCGTCTACTGAGTCGATTTTATTATCAAAGAGCTTGCCATATTCCGCACCAACACAAGAAACTTTAACTGCTACAGAAGCATCGGCGATGGAATCAACTCCTCAAACGGAAAGTTTAATTTCAGAGATTATGACAATGCAGGTAGTAACATCTAACGAAATATCTTACCCTGCTTCAGATACGAGGACAAATATAGTAACTTCTGGCGTATTATCGTCCACATCAGAAACACAAGAAAGTTCAATTGCCGCTGGAATATCAGGTGCGAAATCAATTCCCCAATCTGAACGTCAAATTTCAGAAATGATGACAAACCAGGCAGTAACTTCAGGCGTAATGCCGTACCCTGCTGTAGATACGAGGACAAAAATAGTAACTTCTGGCGTATTATCGCCCACCTCAGAAACACAAGAAAGTTCAATTGCCGCTGGAATATCAGGTGCGAAATCAACTCTTCAATCTGAATGTCAAATTTCAGAAATGATAACAAACCAGGCAGTAACTTCTGCCGAAATGCCGTACCCTGCTGTAGATATGATGACAAAGATAGTATCTTCGGGCATATTAATGTCTACTGAGTCGATTTTATTATCAAAGAGCTTGCCATATTCCGCACCAACACAAGAAACTTTAACTGCTACAGAAGCATCGGCGATGGAATCAACTCCTCAAACGGAAAGTTTAATTTCAGAGATTATGACAATGCAGGTAGTAACATCTAACGAAATATCTTACCCTGCTTCAGATACGAGGACAAATATAGTAACTTCTGGCGCATTATCGTCCACATCAGAAACACAAGAAAGTTCAATTGCCGCAGGACTATCACCTTCAAAATCAAATCTTCACTCTGAACGTCAAATTTCAGAAATGATGACAAACCAGGCAGTAACTTCTGCCGAAATGCCGTACCCTGCTTTAGATACGAGGAAAAAGTTAGTATCTTCGGGCATATTACCGTCTACTGAGTCGATTTTATTATCAAAGAGCTTGCCATATTCCGCACCAACACAAGAAACTACATCAGCCGCTGAAGCATCGGCGACAGAATCAACTCCTCAAACGGAAAGATTAAGTTCTGAAATTATTACAAACCAGCCAGTAACTTCTGGCGTAATGCCGTACCCTGCTTTAGATACGAGGACAAAAATAGTAACTTCAGGCATATTACCGTCCACTGAGTCGATTTTATTATCAAAGAGCTTGCCATATTCCGCACCAACACAAGAAACTTTAACTGCTACAGAAGCATCGGCGATGGAATCAACTCCTCAAACGGAAAGTTTAATTTCAGAGATTATGACAATGCAGGTAGTAACATCTAACGAAATATCTTACCCTGCTTCAGATACGAGGACAAATATAGTAACTTCTGGCGCATTATCGTCCACATCAGAAACACAAGAAAGTTCAATTGCCGCAGGACTATCACCTTCAAAATCAAATCTTCACTCTGAACGTCAAATTTCAGAAATGATGACAAACCAGGCAGTAACTTCTGCCGAAATGCCGGACCCTGCTGTAGATACGAGGACAAAAATAGTTACTTCAGGCATATTACCTTCTACTGAGTCGATTTTATTATCAAAGAGCTTGCCATATTCCGCACCAACACAAGAATCTTTAACTGCTACAGAAGCATCGGCGATGGAATCAACTCCTCAAACGGAAAGATTGACTTCTGAAATTATGACAAACCAGGCTGTAGCTTCTGGCGTAATGCCGTACCCTGCTTTAGATACGAGGACAAAAATAGTAACTTCAGGCATATTACCGTCCACTGAGTCGATTTTATTATCAAAGAGCTTGCCATATTCCGCACCAACACAAGAAACTTTAAGTGCTAAGGAAGCATCGGCGATGGAATCAACTCCTCAAACGGAAAGTTTAATTTCAGAGATTATGACAATGCAGGTAGTAACATCTAACGAAATATCTTACCCTGCTTCAGATACGAGGACAAATATAGTAACTTCTGGCGCATTATCGTCCACATCAGAAACACAAGAAAGTTCAATTGCCGCCGGAATATCAGGTGCGAAATCAATTCTTCAATCTGAACGTCAAATTTCAGAAATGATAACAAACCAGGCAGAAACTTCTGCCGAAATGCCGGACCCTGCTGTAGATACGAGGACAAAAATAGTTACTTCAGGCATATTACCGTCTACTGAGTCGATTTTATTATCAAAGAGCTTGTCATATTCCGCACCAGCACAAGAAACTTTAACTGCTATAGAAGCATCGGCGATGGAATCAGCTCCTCAAACGGAAATATTAAGTTCAGAAGTTATGACAAACCAGGTTGTTACTTCTGACGAAAAGCCGTACCCTGCTGTAGATACGATGACAAAGATAGTATCCTCGGGCATATTACCGTCTACTGAGTCGATTTTATTATCAAAGAGCTTGCCATATTCCGCACCAACACAAGAAACTTTAACTGCTACAGAAGCATCGGCGATGGAATCAACTCCTCAAACGGAAAGTTTAATTTCAGAGATTATGACAATGCAGGTAGTAACATCTAACGAAATATCTTACCCTGCTTCAGATACGAGGACAAATATAGTAACTTCTGGCGTATTATCGTCCACATCAGAAACACAAGAAAGTTCAATTGCCGCCGGAATATCAGGTGCGAAATCAATTCCCCAATCTGAACGTCAAATTTCAGAAATGATGACAAACCAGGCAGTAACTTCAGGCGTAATGCCGGACCCTGCTGTAGATACGAGGACAAAAATAGTAACTTCTGGCGTATTATCGCCCACCTCAGAAACACAAGAAAGTTCAATTGCCGCTGGAATATCAGGTGCGAAATCAACTCTTCAATCTGAACGTCAAATTTCAGAAATGATAACAAACCAGGCAGTAACTTCTGCCGAAATGCCGTACCCTGCTGTAGATATGATGACAAAGATAGTATCTTCGGGCATATTAATGTCTACTGAGTCGATTTTATTATCAAAGAGCTTGCCATATTCCGCACCAACACAAGAAACTTTAACTGTTACAGAAGCATCGGCGATGGAATCAACTCCTCAAACGGAAAGTTTAATTTCAGAGATTATGACAATGCAGGTAGTAACATCTAACGAAATATCTTACCCTGCTTCAGATACGAGGACAAATATAGTAACTTCTGGCGTATTATCGTCCACATCAGAAACACAAGAAAGTTCGATTTCCGCTGGAATATCAGCTGCGAAATCAATTCTTCAATCTGAACGTCAAATTTCAGAAATGATGACAAACCTGTCAGTAACTTCAGGCGTAATGCCGGACCCTGCTTTAGATACGATGACAAAGATAGTATCCTCGGGCATATTACCTTCTACTGAGTCGATTTTATTATCAAAGAGCTTGCCATATTCCGCACCAACACAAGAAACTTTAACTGCTACAGAAGCATCGGCGATGGAATCAACTCCTCAATCGGAAATACTAAGTTCAGAATTTATGACAAACCAGCCAGTAACTTCTGGCGTAATGCCGTACCCTGCATTAGAGACGTGGACAAAGATAGTATCTTCGGGCATTTTACCGTCCACTGAGTCGATTTTATTATCAAAGAGCTTGCCATATTCCGCACCAACACAAGAAACTTTAACTGCTACAGAAACATCGGCGATGGAATCAACTCCTCAAACGGAAAGTTTAATTTCAGAGATTATGACAATGCAGGTAGTAACATCTAACGAAATATCTTACCTTGCTTCAGATACGAGGACAAATATAGTAACTTCTGGCGCATTATCGTCCACATCAGAAACACAAGAAAGTTCAATTGCCGCTGGAATATCAGGTGCGAAATCAATTCCCCAATCTGAACGTCAAATTTCAGAAATGATGACAAACCAGGCAGTAACTTCAGGCGTAATGCCGTACCCTGCTGTAGATACGAGGACAAAAATAGTAACTTCTGGCGTATTATCGCCCACCTCAGAAACACAAGAAAGTTCAATTGCCGCTGGAATATCAGGTGCGAAATCAACTCTTCAATCTGAACGTCAAATTTCAGAAATGATAACAAACCAGGCAGTAACTTCTGCCGAAATGCCGTACCCTGCTGTAGATATGATGACAAAGATAGTATCTTCGGGCATATTAATGTCTACTGAGTCGATTTTATTATCAAAGAGCTTGCCATATTCCGCACCAACACAAGAAACTTTAACTGTTACAGAAGCATCGGCGATGGAATCAACTCCTCAAACGGAAAGTTTAATTTCAGAGATTATGACAATGCAGGTAGTAACATCTAACGAAATATCTTACCCTGCTTCAGATACGAGGACAAATATAGTAACTTCTGGCGTATTATCGTCCACATCAGAAACACAAGAAAGTTCAATTTCCGCTGGAATATCAGCTGCGAAATCAATTCTTCAATCTGAACGTCAAATTTCAGAAATGATGACAAACCTGTCAGTAACTTCAGGCGTAATGCCGGACCCTGCTTTAGATACGATGACAAAGATAGTATCCTCGGGCATATTACCTTCTACTGAGTCGATTTTATTATCAAAGAGCTTGCCATATTCCGCACCAACACAAGAAACTTTAACTGCTACAGAAGCATCGGCGATGGAATCAACTCCTCAATCGGAAATACTAAGTTCAGAATTTATGACAAACCAGCCAGTAACTTCTGGCGTAATGCCGTACCCTGCATTAGAGACGTGGACAAAGATAGTATCTTCGGGCATTTTACCGTCCACTGAGTCGATTTTATTATCAAAGAGCTTGCCATATTCCGCACCAACACAAGAAACTTTAACTGCTACAGAAACATCGGCGATGGAATCAACTCCTCAAACGGAAAGTTTAATTTCAGAGATTATGACAATGCAGGTAGTAACATCTAACGAAATATCTTACCTTGCTTCAGATACGAGGACAAATATAGTAACTTCTGGCGCATTATCGTCCACATCAGAAACACAAGAAAGTTCAATTGCCGCTGGAATATCAGGTGCGAAATCAATTCCCCAATCTGAACGTCAAATTTCAGAAATGATGACAAACCAGGCAGTAACTTCAGGCGTAATGCCGTACCCTGCTTTAGATACGATGACAAAGATAGTATCCTCGGGCATATTACCTTCTACTGAGTCGATTTTATTATCAAAGAGCTTGCCATATTCCGCACCAACACAAGAAACTTTAACTGTTACAGAAGCATCGGCGATGGAATCAACTCCTCAAACGGAAATATTAAGTTCAGAAGTTATGACAAACCAGCCAGTAACTTCTGGCGTAATGCCGTACCCTGCTTTAGATACGAGGACAAAAATAGTAACTTCAGGCATATTACCGACTACTGAGTCGATTTTATTATCAAAGAGCTTGCCATATTCCGCACCAACACAAGAAACTTTAACTGCTACAGAAACATCGGCGATGGAATCAACTCCTCAAACGGAAAGTTTAATTTCTGAGATTATGACAATGCAGGTAGTAACATCTAACGAAATATCTTACCTTGCTTCAGATACGAGGACAAATATAGTAACTTCTGGCGCATTATCGTCCACATCAGAAACACAAGAAAGTTCAATTGCCGCTGGAATATCAGGTGCGAAATCAATTCCCCAATCTGAACGTCAAATTTCAGAAATGATGACAAACCAGGCAGTAACTTCAGGCGTAATGCCGTACCCTGCTTTAGATACGATGACAAAGATAGTATCCTCGGGCATATTACCTTCTACTGAGTCGATTTTATTATCAAAGAGCTTGCCATATTCCGCACCAACACAAGAAACTTTAACTGTTACAGAAGCATCGGCGATGGAATCAACTCCTCAAACGGAAATATTAAGTTCAGAAGTTATGACAAACCAGCCAGTAACTTCTGCCGAAATGCCGTACCCTGCTGTAGATATGATAACAAAGATAGTATCTTCGGGCATATTACCGTCTACTGAGTCGATTTTATTATCAAAGAGCTTGCCATATTCCGCACCAACACAAGAAACTTTAACTGCTACAGAAGCATCGGCGATAGAATCAACTCCTCAAACGGAAAGTTTAATTTCAGAGATTATGACAATGCAGGTAGTAACATCTAACGAAATATCTTACCCTGCTTCAGATACGAGGACAAATATAGTAACTTCTGGCGCATTATCGTCCACATCAGAAACACAAGAAAGTTTAATTGCCGCCGGAATATCAGGTGCGAAATCAATTCTTCAATCTGAACGTCAAATTTCAGAAATGATAACAAACCAGGCAGAAACTTCTGCCGAAATGCCGGACCCTGCTTTAGATACGATGACAAAGATAGTATCCTCGGGCATATTACCGTCTACTGAGTCGATTTTATTATCAAAGAGCTTGCCATATTCCGCACCAACACAAGAAACTTTAAGTGCTAAGGAAGCATCGGCGATGGAATCAACTCCTCAAACGGAAAGTTTAATTTCAGAGATTATGACAATGCAGGTAGTAACATCTAACGAAATATCTTACCCTGCTTCAGATACGAGGACAAATATAGTAACTTCTGGCGCAATATCGTCCACATCAGAAACACAAGAAAGTTCAATTGCCGCTGGAATATCAGGTGCAAAATCAATTCTTCAATCTGAACGTCAAATTTCAGAAATGATGACAAACCAGGCAGTAACTTCAGGCGTAATGCCGTACCCTGCTTTAGATACGATGACAAAGATAGTATCCTCGGGCATATTACCTTCTACTGAGTCGATTTTATTATCAAAGAGCTTGCCATATTCCGCACCAACACAAGAAACTTTAACTGTTACAGAAGCATCGGCGATGGAATCAACTCCTCAAACGGAAATATTAAGTTCAGAAGTTATGACAAACCAGCCAGTAACTTCTGGCGTAATGCCGTACCCTGCTGTAGATACGAGGACAAAAATAGTAACTTCTGGCGTATTATCGCCCACCTCAGAAACACAAGAAAGTTCAATTGCCGCTGGAATATCAGGTGCGAAATCAACTCTTCAATCTGAATGTCAAATTTCAGAAATGATGACAAACCAGGCAGTAACTTCTGCCGAAATGCCGTACCCTGCTGTAGATATGATGACAAAGATAGTATCTTCGGGCATATTAATGTCTACTGAGTCGATTTTATTATCAAAGAGCTTGCCATATTCCGCACCAACACAAGAAACTTTAACTGCTACAGAGGCATCGGCGATGGAATCAACTCCTCAAACGGAAAGATTGACTTCTGAATTTATGACAAACCAGCCAGTAACTTCTGCCGAAATGCCGTACCCTGCTGTATATACGAGAACAGAGATAGTATCTTCGGGCATATTACCATCCACTGAGTCGATTTCATCTACAAAGAGATTGCCGTCATCGGCAGAAACACAAGAAACTACAATTGCCTCTGAAGCATCTGCGACGGAATCAACTCCTCAAACGGAAAGATTAAGTTCTGAATTTATGACAAACCAGCTAGTAACATCTGGCGAAATGTCGTACCCTGCATTAGAGACGTGGACAAAGATAGTATCTTCGGGCATTTTACCGTCTACTGAGTCGATTTTATTATCAAAGAGCTTGCCATATTCCGCACCAACACAAGAAACTTTAACTACTACAGAAGCATCGGCGATGGAATCAACTCCTCAAACGGAAAGATTGACTTCTGAATTTATGACAAACCAGCCAGTAACTTCTGCCGAAATGCCGTACCCTGCTGTAGATATGATGACAAAGATAGTATCTTCGGGCATATTACCGTCTACTGAGTCGATTTTATTATCAAAGAGCTTGCCATATTCCGCACCAACACAAGAAACTTTAACTGTTACAGAAGCATCGGCGATGGAATCAACTCCTCAAACGGAAATATTAAGTTCAGAAGTTATGACAAACCAGCCAGTAACTTCTGCCGAAATGCCGTACCCTGCTGTAGATATGATAACAAAGATAGTATCTTCGGGCATATTACCGTCTACTGAGTCGATTTTATTATCAAAGAGCTTGCCATATTCCGCACCAACACAAGAAACTTTAACTGCTACAGAAGCATCGGCGATAGAATCAACTCCTCAAACGGAAAGTTTAATTTCAGAGATTATGACAATGCAGGTAGTAACATCTAACGAAATATCTTACCCTGCTTCAGATACGAGGACAAATATAGTAACTTCTGGCGCATTATCGTCCACATCAGAAACACAAGAAAGTTTAATTGCCGCCGGAATATCAGGTGCGAAATCAATTCTTCAATCTGAACGTCAAATTTCAGAAATGATAACAAACCAGGCAGAAACTTCTGCCGAAATGCCGGACCCTGCTTTAGATACGATGACAAAGATAGTATCCTCGGGCATATTACCGTCTACTGAGTCGATTTTATTATCAAAGAGCTTGCCATATTCCGCACCAACACAAGAAACTTTAAGTGCTAAGGAAGCATCGGCGATGGAATCAACTCCTCAAACGGAAAGTTTAATTTCAGAGATTATGACAATGCAGGTAGTAACATCTAACGAAATATCTTACCCTGCTTCAGATACGAGGACAAATATAGTAACTTCTGGCGCATTATCGTCCACATCAGAAACACAAGAAAGTTCAATTGCCGCTGGAATATCAGGTGCAAAATCAATTCTTCAATCTGAACGTCAAATTTCAGAAATGATGACAAACCAGGCAGTAACTTCAGGCGTAATGCCGTACCCTGCTTTAGATACGATGACAAAGATAGTATCCTCGGGCATATTACCGTCTACTGAGTCGATTTTATTATCAAAGAGCTTGCCATATTCCGCACCAACACAAGAAACTTTAACTGCTACAGAAGCATCGGCGATGGAATCAACTCCTCAAACGGAAAGATTGACTTCTGAATTTATGACAAACCAGCCAGTAACTTCTGCCGAAATGCCGTACCCTGCTGTATATACGAGGACAGAGATAGTATCTTCGGGCATATTACCATCCACTGAGTCGATTTCATCTACAAAGAGATTGCCGTCATCGGCAGAAACACAAGAAACTACAATTGCCTCTGAAGCATCTGCGACGGAATCAACGACTCAAACGGAAAGATTAAGTTCTGAATTTATGACAAACCAGCTAGTAACATCTGGCGAAATGTCGTACCCTGCATTAGAGACGTGGACAAAGATAGTATCTTCGGGCATTTTACCGTCTACTGAGTCGATTTTATTATCAAAGAGCTTGCCATATTCCGCACCAACACAAGAAACTTTAACTGCTACAGAAACATCGGCGATGGAATCAACTCCTCAAACGGAAAGTTTAATTTCAGAGATTATGACAATGCAGGTAGTAACATCTAACGAAATATCTTACCTTGCTTCAGATACGAGGACAAATATAGTAACTTCTGGCGCATTATCGTCCACATCAGAAACACAAGAAAGTTCAATTGCCGCTGGAATATCAGGTGCGAAATCAATTCCCCAATCTGAACGTCAAATTTCAGAAATGATGACAAACCAGGCAGTAACTTCAGGCGTAATGCCGTACCCTGCTTTAGATACGATGACAAAGATAGTATCCTCGGGCATATTACCTTCTACTGAGTCGATTTATTATCAAAGAGCTTGCCATATTCCGCACCAACACAAGAAACTTTAACTGTTACAGAAGCATCGGCGATGGAATCAACTCCTCAAACGGAAATATTAAGTTCAGAAGTTATGACAAACCAGCCAGTAACTTCTGGCGTAATGCCGTACCCTGCTTTAGATACGAGGACAAAAATAGTAACTTCAGGCATATTACCGACTACTGAGTCGATTTTATTATCAAAGAGCTTGCCATATTCCGCACCAACACAAGAAACTTTAACTGCTACAGAAACATCGGCGATGGAATCAACTCCTCAAACGGAAAGTTTAATTTCAGAGATTATGACAATGCAGGTAGTAACATCTAACGAAATATCTTACCTTGCTTCAGATACGAGGACAAATATAGTAACTTCTGGCGCATTATCGTCCACATCAGAAACACAAGAAAGTTCAATTGCCGCTGGAATATCAGGTGCGAAATCAATTCCCCAATCTGAACGTCAAATTTCAGAAATGATGACAAACCAGGCAGTAACTTCAGGCGTAATGCCGTACCCTGCTTTAGATACGATGACAAAGATAGTATCCTCGGGCATATTACCTTCTACTGAGTCGATTTTATTATCAAAGAGCTTGCCATATTCCGCACCAACACAAGAAACTTTAACTGTTACAGAAGCATCGGCGATGGAATCAACTCCTCAAACGGAAATATTAAGTTCAGAAGTTATGACAAACCAGCCAGTAACTTCTGCCGAAATGCCGTACCCTGCTGTAGATATGATAACAAAGATAGTATCTTCGGGCATATTACCGTCTACTGAGTCGATTTTATTATCAAAGAGCTTGCCATATTCCGCACCAACACAAGAAACTTTAACTGCTACAGAAGCATCGGCGATAGAATCAACTCCTCAAACGGAAAGTTTAATTTCAGAGATTATGACAATGCAGGTAGTAACATCTAACGAAATATCTTACCCTGCTTCAGATACGAGGACAAATATAGTAACTTCTGGCGCATTATCGTCCACATCAGAAACACAAGAAAGTTTAATTGCCGCCGGAATATCAGGTGCGAAATCAATTCTTCAATCTGAACGTCAAATTTCAGAAATGATAACAAACCAGGCAGAAACTTCTGCCGAAATGCCGGACCCTGCTTTAGATACGATGACAAAGATAGTATCCTCGGGCATATTACCGTCTACTGAGTCGATTTTATTATCAAAGAGCTTGCCATATTCCGCACCAACACAAGAAACTTTAAGTGCTAAGGAAGCATCGGCGATGGAATCAACTCCTCAAACGGAAAGTTTAATTTCAGAGATTATGACAATGCAGGTAGTAACATCTAACGAAATATCTTACCCTGCTTCAGATACGAGGACAAATATAGTAACTTCTGGCGCAATATCGTCCACATCAGAAACACAAGAAAGTTCAATTGCCGCTGGAATATCAGGTGCAAAATCAATTCTTCAATCTGAACGTCAAATTTCAGAAATGATGACAAACCAGGCAGTAACTTCAGGCGTAATGCCGTACCCTGCTTTAGATACGATGACAAAGATAGTATCCTCGGGCATATTACCTTCTACTGAGTCGATTTTATTATCAAAGAGCTTGCCATATTCCGCACCAACACAAGAAACTTTAACTGTTACAGAAGCATCGGCGATGGAATCAACTCCTCAAACGGAAATATTAAGTTCAGAAGTTATGACAAACCAGCCAGTAACTTCTGGCGTAATGCCGTACCCTGCTGTAGATACGAGGACAAAAATAGTAACTTCTGGCGTATTATCGCCCACCTCAGAAACACAAGAAAGTTCAATTGCCGCTGGAATATCAGGTGCGAAATCAACTCTTCAATCTGAATGTCAAATTTCAGAAATGATGACAAACCAGGCAGTAACTTCTGCCGAAATGCCGTACCCTGCTGTAGATATGATGACAAAGATAGTATCTTCGGGCATATTAATGTCTACTGAGTCGATTTTATTATCAAAGAGCTTGCCATATTCCGCACCAACACAAGAAACTTTAACTGCTACAGAGGCATCGGCGATGGAATCAACTCCTCAAACGGAAAGATTGACTTCTGAATTTATGACAAACCAGCCAGTAACTTCTGCCGAAATGCCGTACCCTGCTGTATATACGAGGTCAGAGATAGTATCTTCGGGCATATTACCATCCACTGAGTCGATTTCATCTACAAAGAGATTGCCGTCATCGGCAGAAACACAAGAAACTACAATTGCCTCTGAAGCATCTGCGACGGAATCAACTCCTCAAACGGAAAGATTAAGTTCTGAATTTATGACAAACCAGCTAGTAACATCTGGCGAAATGTCGTACCCTGCATTAGAGACGTGGACAAAGATAGTATCTTCGGGCATTTTACCGTCTACTGAGTCGATTTTATTATCAAAGAGCTTGCCATATTCCGCACCAACACAAGAAACTTTAACTACTACAGAAGCATCGGCGATGGAATCAACTCCTCAAACGGAAAGATTGACTTCTGAATTTATGACAAACCAGCCAGTAACTTCTGCCGAAATGCCGTACCCTGCTGTAGATATGATGACAAAGATAGTATCTTCGGGCATATTACCGTCTACTGAGTCGATTTTATTATCAAAGAGCTTGCCATATTCCGCACCAACACAAGAAACTTTAACTGTTACAGAAGCATCAGCGATGGAATCAACTCCTCAAACGGAAATATTAAGTTCAGAAGTTATGACAAACCAGCCAGTAACTTCTGCCGAAATGCCGTACCCTGCTGTAGATATGATAACAAAGATAGTATCTTCGGGCATATTACCGTCTACTGAGTCGATTTTATTATCAAAGAGCTTGCCATATTCCGCACCAACACAAGAAACTTTAACTGCTACAGAAGCATCGGCGATAGAATCAACTCCTCAAACGGAAAGTTTAATTTCAGAGATTATGACAATGCAGGTAGTAACATCTAACGAAATATCTTACCCTGCTTCAGATACGAGGACAAATATAGTAACTTCTGGCGCATTATCGTCCACATCAGAAACACAAGAAAGTTTAATTGCCGCCGGAATATCAGGTGCGAAATCAATTCTTCAATCTGAACGTCAAATTTCAGAAATGATAACAAACCAGGCAGAAACTTCTGCCGAAATGCCGGACCCTGCTTTAGATACGATGACAAAGATAGTATCCTCGGGCATATTACCGTCTACTGAGTCGATTTTATTATCAAAGAGCTTGCCATATTCCGCACCAACACAAGAAACTTTAAGTGCTAAGGAAGCATCGGCGATGGAATCAACTCCTCAAACGGAAAGTTTAATTTCAGAGATTATGACAATGCAGGTAGTAACATCTAACGAAATATCTTACCCTGCTTCAGATACGAGGACAAATATAGTAACTTCTGGCGCATTATCGTCCACATCAGAAACACAAGAAAGTTCAATTGCCGCTGGAATATCAGGTGCAAAATCAATTCTTCAATCTGAACGTCAAATTTCAGAAATGATGACAAACCAGGCAGTAACTTCAGGCGTAATGCCGTACCCTGCTTTAGATACGATGACAAAGATAGTATCCTCGGGCATATTACCTTCTACTGAGTCGATTTTATTATCAAAGAGCTTGCCATATTCCGCACCAACACAAGAAACTTTAACTGTTACAGAAGCATCGGCGATGGAATCAACTCCTCAAACGGAAATATTAAGTTCAGAAGTTATGACAAACCAGCCAGTAACTTCTGGCGTAATGCCGTACCCTGCTGTAGATACGAGGACAAAAATAGTAACTTCTGGCGTATTATCGCCCACCTCAGAAACACAAGAAAGTTCAATTGCCGCTGGAATATCAGGTGCGAAATCAACTCTTCAATCTGAATGTCAAATTTCAGAAATGATGACAAACCAGGCAGTAACTTCTGCCGAAATGCCGTACCCTGCTGTAGATATGATGACAAAGATAGTATCTTCGGGCATATTAATGTCTACTGAGTCGATTTTATTATCAAAGAGCTTGCCATATTCCGCACCAACACAAGAAACTTTAACTGCTACAGAGGCATCGGCGATGGAATCAACTCCTCAAACGGAAAGATTGACTTCTGAATTTATGACAAACCAGCCAGTAACTTCTGCCGAAATGCCGTACCCTGCTGTATATACGAGGTCAGAGATAGTATCTTCGGGCATATTACCATCCACTGAGTCGATTTCATCTACAAAGAGATTGCCGTCATCGGCAGAAACACAAGAAACTACAATTGCCTCTGAAGCATCTGCGACGGAATCAACTCCTCAAACGGAAAGATTAAGTTCTGAATTTATGACAAACCAGCTAGTAACATCTGGCGAAATGTCGTACCCTGCATTAGAGACGTGGACAAAGATAGTATCTTCGGGCATTTTACCGTCTACTGAGTCGATTTTATTATCAAAGAGCTTGCCATATTCCGCACCAACACAAGAAACTTTAACTACTACAGAAGCATCGGCGATGGAATCAACTCCTCAAACGGAAAGATTGACTTCTGAATTTATGACAAATCAGCCAGTAACTTCTGCCGAAATGCCGTACCCTGCTGTAGATATGATGACAAAGATAGTATCTTCGGGCATATTACCGTCTACTGAGTCGATTTTATTATCAAAGAGCTTGCCATATTCCGCACCAACACAAGAAACTTTAACTGTTACAGAAGCATCGGCGATGGAATCAACTCCTCAAACGGAAAGTTTAATTTCAGAGATTATGACAATGCAGGTAGTAACATCTAACGAAATATCTTACCCTGCTTCAGATACGAGGACAAATATAGTAACTTCTGGCGCATTATCGTCCACATCAGAAACACAAGAAAGTTTAATTGCCGCCGGAATATCAGGTGCGAAATCAATTCTTCAATCTGAACGTCAAATTTCAGAAATGATAACAAACCAGGCAGAAACTTCTGCCGAAATGCCGTACCCTGCTTTAGATACGATGACAAAGATAGTATCCTCGGGCATATTACCTTCTACTGAGTCGATTTTATTATCAAAGAGCTTGCCATATTCCGCACCAACACAAGAAACTTTAACTACTACAGAAGCATCGGCGATGGAATCAACTCCTCAAACGGAAAGATTGACTTCTGAATTTATGACAAATCAGCCAGTAACTTCAGGCGTAATGCCGTACCCTGCTTTAGATACGATGACAAAGATAGTATCCTCGGGCATATTACCTTCTACTGAGTCGATTTTATTATCAAAGAGCTTGCCATATTCCGCACCAACACAAGAAACTTTAACTGTTACAGAAGCATCGGCGATGGAATCAACTCCTCAAACGGAAATATTAAGTTCAGAAGTTATGACAAACCAGCCAGTAACTTCTGGCGTAATGCCGTACCCTGCTTTAGATACGAGGACAAAAATAGTAACTTCAGGCATATTACCGTCCACTGAGTCGATTTTATTATCAAAGAGCTTGTCATATTCCGCACCAACACAAGAAACTTTAACTGATACAGAAGCATCGGCGATAGAATCAACTCCTCAAACGGAAAGTTTAATTTCAGAGATTATGACAATGCAGGTAGTAACATCTAACGAAATATCTTACCCTGCTTCAGATACGAGGACAAATATAGTAACTTCTGGCGCATTATCGTCCACATCAGAAACACAAGAAAGTTTAATTGCCGCCGGAATATCAGGTGCGAAATCAATTCTTCAATCTGAACGTCAAATTTCAGAAATGATAACAAACCAGGCAGAAACTTCTGCCGAAATGCCGTACCCTGCTTTAGATACGATGACAAAGATAGTATCCTCGGGCATATTACCTTCTACTGAGTCGATTTTATTATCAAAGAGCTTGCCATATTCCGCACCAACACAAGAAACTTTAACTGTTACAGAAGCATCGGCGATGGAATCAACTCCTCAAACGGAAATATTAAGTTCAGAAGTTATGACAAACCAGCCAGTAACTTCTGGCGTAATGCCGTACCCTGCTTTAGATACGAGGACAAAAATAGTAACTTCAGGCATATTACCGTCCACTGAGTCGATTTTATTATCAAAGAGCTTGTCATATTCCGCACCAACACAAGAAACTTTAACTGATACAGAAGCATCGGCGATAGAATCAACTCCTCAAACGGAAAGTTTAATTTCAGAGATTATGACAATGCAGGTAGTAACATCTAACGAAATATCTTACCCTGCTTCAGATACGAGGACAAATATAGTAACTTCTGGCGCATTATCGTCCACATCAGAAACACAAGAAAGTTTAATTGCCGCCGGAATATCAGGTGCGAAATCAATTCTTCAATCTGAACGTCAAATTTCAGAAATGATAACAAACCAGGCAGAAACTTCTGCCGAAATGCCGTACCCTGCTTTAGATACGATGACAAAGATAGTATCCTCGGGCATATTACCTTCTACTGAGTCGATTTTATTATCAAAGAGCTTGCCATATTCCGCACCAACACAAGAAACTTCAACTGAAGCATCGGCGATGGAATCAACTCCTCAAACGGAAAGTTTAATTTCAGAGATTATTACAATGCAGGCAGTAACATCTAACGAAATATCTTACCCTGCTTCAGATACGAGGACAAATATAGTAACTTCTGGCGCATTATCGTCCTCATCAGAAACACAAGAAAGTTCAATTGCCGCTGGAATATCAGGTGCAAAATCAATTCTTCAACCTGAACGTCAAATTTCAGAAATGATGACAAACCAGGCAGTAACTTCAGGCGTAATGCCGTACCCTGCTTTAGATACGATGACAAAGATAGTATCCTCGGGCATATTACCTTCTACTGAGTCGATTTTATTATCAAAGAGCTTGCCATATTCCGCACCAACACAAGAAACTTTAACTGTTACAGAAGCATCGGCGATGGAATCAACTCCTCAAACGGAAATATTAAGTTCAGAAGTTATGACAAACCAGCCAGTAACTTCTGGCGTAATGCCGTACCCTACTGTAGATACGAGGACAAAAATAGTAACTTCTGGCGTATTATCGCCCACCTCAGAAACACAAGAAAGTTCAATTGCCGCTGGAATATCAGGTGCGAAATCAACTCTTCAATCTGAATGTCAAATTTCAGAAATGATGACAAACCAGGCAGTAACTTCTGCCGAAATGCCGTACCCTGCTGTAGATATGATGACAAAGATAGTATCTTCGGGCATATTAATGTCTACTGAGTCGATTTTATTATCAAAGAGCTTGCCATATTCCGCACCAACACAAGAAACTTTAACTGCTACAGAGGCATCGGCGATGGAATCAACTCCTCAAACGGAAAGATTGACTTCTGAATTTATGACAAACCAGCCAGTAACTTCTGCCGAAATGCCGTACCCTGCTGTATATACGAGGACAGAGATAGTATCTTCGGGCATATTACCATCCACTGAGTCGATTTCATCTACAAAGAGATTGCCGTCATCGGCAGAAACACAAGAAACTACAATTGCCTCTGAAGCATCTGCGACGGAATCAACTCCTCAAAAGGAAAGATTGACTTCTGAATTTATGACAAACCAGCCAGTAACTTCTGCCGAAATGCCGTACCCTGCTGTAGATATGATGACAAAGATAGTATCTTCGGGCATATTACCGTCTACTGAGTCGATTTTATTATCAAAGAGCTTGCCATATTCCGCACCAACACAAGAAACTTTAACTGTTACAGAAGCATCGGCGATGGAATCAACTCCTCAAACGGAAAGTTTAATTTCAGAGATTATGACAATGCAGGTAGTAACATCTAACGAAATATCTTACCCTGCTTCAGATACGAGGACAAATATAGTAACTTCTGGCGCATTATCGTCCACATCAGAAACACAAGAAAGTTCAATTGCCGCTGGAATATCAGGTGCGAAATCAATTCTTCAATCTGAGCGTCAAATTTCAGAAATGATGACAAACCAGGCAGTAACTTCAGGCGTAATGCCGTACCCTGCTTTAGATACGATGACAAAGATAGTATCCTCGGGCATATTACCTTCTACTGAGTCGATTTTATTATCAAAGAGCTTGCCATATTCCGCACCAACACAAGAAACTTTAACTGTTACAGAAGCATCGGCGATGGAATCAACTCCTCAAACGGAAATATTAAGTTCAGAAGTTATGACAAACCAGCCAGTAACTTCTGGCGTAATGCCGTACCCTGCTTTAGATACGAGGACAAAAATAGTAACTTCAGGCATATTACCGTCCACTGAGACGATTTTATTATCAAAGAGCTTGTCATATTCCGCACCAACACAAGAAACTTTAACTGATACAGAAGCATCGGCGATAGAATCAACTCCTCAAACGGAAAGTTTAATTTCAGAGATTATGACAATGCAGGTAGTAACATCTAACGAAATATCTTACCCTGCTTCAGATACGAGGACAAATATAGTAACTTCTGGCGCATTATCGTCCACATCAGAAACACAAGAAAGTTTAATTGCCGCCGGAATATCAGGTGCGAAATCAATTCTTCAATCTGAACGTCAAATTTCAGAAATGATAACAAACCAGGCAGAAACTTCTGCCGAAATGCCGTACCCTGCTTTAGATACGATGACAAAGATAGTATCCTCGGGCATATTACCTTCTACTGAGTCGATTTTATTATCAAAGAGCTTGCCATATTCCGCACCAACACAAGAAACTTTAACTGTTACAGAAGCATCGGCGATGGAATCAACTCCTCAAACGGAAATATTAAGTTCAGAAGTTATGACAAACCAGCCAGTAACTTCTGGCGTAATGCCGTACCCTGCTTTAGATACGAGGACAAAAATAGTAACTTCAGGCATATTACCGTCCACTGAGCCGATTTTATTATCAAAGAGCTTGTCATATTCCGCACCAACACAAGAAACTTTAACTGCTACAGAAGCATCGGCGATAGAATCAACTCCTCAAACGGAAAGTTTAATTTCAGAGATTATGACAATGCAGGTAGTAACATCTAACGAAATATCTTACCCTGCTTCAGATACGAGGACAAATATAGTAACTTCTGGCGCATTATCGTCCACATCAGAAACACAAGAAAGTTTAATTGCCGCCGGAATATCAGGTGCGAAATCAATTCTTCAATCTGAACGTCAAATTTCAGAAATGATAACAAACCAGGCAGAAACTTCTGCCGAAATGCCGGACCCTGCTGTAGATACGAGGACAAAAATAGTTACTTCAGGCATATTACCGTCTACTGAGTTGATTTTGTTATCAAAGAGCTTGTCATATTCCGCACCAGCACAAGAAACTTTAACTGCTATAGAAGCATCGGCGATGGAATCAGCTCCTCAAACGGAAATAATAAGTTCAGAAGTTATGACAAACCAGGTTGTTACTTCTGACGAAAAGCCGTACCCTGCTGTAGATACGATGACAAAGATAGTATCCTCGGGCATATTACCGTCTACTGAGTCGATTTTATTATCAAAGAGCTTGCCATATTCCGCACCAACACAAGAAACTTTAACTGCTACAGAAGCATCGGCGATGGAATCAACTCCTCAAACGGAAAGTTTAATTTCAGAGATTATGACAATGCTGGTAGTAACATCTAACGAAATATCTTACCCTGCTTCAGATACGAGGACAAATATAGTAACTTCTGGCGCATTATCGCCCACATCAGAAACACAAGAAAGTTCAATTGCCGCTGGAATATCAGCTGCGAAATCATTTCCCCAATCTGAACGTCAAATTTCCGAAATGATGACAAACCAGGCAGTAACTTCAGGCGTAATGCCGTACCCTGCTGTAGATACGAGGACAAAAATAGTAACTTCTGGCGTATTATCGCCCACCTCAGAAACACAAGAAAGTTCAATTGCCGCTGGAATATCAGGTGCGAAATCAACTCTTCAATCTGAACGTCAAATTTCAGAAATGATGACAAACCAGGCAGTAACTTCTGCCGAAATGCCGTACCCTGCTGTAGATATGATGACAAAGATAGTATCTTCGGGCATATTAATGTCTACTGAGTCGATTTTATTATCAAAGAGCTTGCCATATTCCGCACCAACACAAGAAACTTTAACTGCTATAGAAGCATCGGCGATGGAATCAGCTCCTCAAACGGAAATATTAAGTTCAGAAGTTATGACAAACCAGGTTGTTACTTCTGACGAAAAGCCGTACCCTGCTGTAGATACGATGACAAAGATAGTATCTTCGGGCATATTAATGTCTACTGAGTCGATTTCATCTACAAAGAGATTGCCGTCATCGGCAGAAACACAAGAAACTACAATTGCCGCTGAAGCATCTGCGACGGAATCAACTCCTCAAACGGAAAGATTAAGTTCTGAATTTATGACAAACCAGGTTGTTACTTCTGACGAAATGCCGTACCCTGCTGTTGATATGATGACAAAGATAGTATCTTCGGGCATATTAATGTCTACTGAGTCGATTTTATTATCAAAGAGCTTGCCATATTCCGCACCAACACAAGAAACTTTAACTGTTACAGAAGCATCGGCGATGGAATCAACTCCTCAAACGGAAAGTTTAATTTCAGAGATTATGACAATGCAGGTAGTAACATCTAACGAAATATCTTACCCTGCTTCAGATACGAGGACAAATATAGTAACTTCTGGCGTATTATCGTCCACATCAGAAACACAAGAAAGTTCAATTGCCGCTGGAATATCAGGTGCGAAATCAATTCCCCAATCTGAACGTCAAATTTCAGAAATGATAACAAACCAGGCAGTAACTTCAGGCGTAATGCCGTACCCTGCTTTAGATACGATGACAAAGATAGTAACATCGGGCATATTACCGTCTACTGAGTCGATTTTATTATCAAAGAGCTTGCCATATTCCGCACCAACACAAGAAACTTTAACTGCTACAGAAGCATCGGCGATGGAATCAACTCCTCAAACGGAAAGATTGACTTCTGAATTTATGACAAACCAGGCAGTAACTTCTGGCGTAATGCCGTACCCTGCATTAGAGACGTGGACAAAGATAGTATCTTCGGGCATTTTACCGTCTACTGAGTCGATTTTATTATCAAAGAGCTTGTCATATTCCGCACCAACACAAGAAACTTTAACTGCTACAGAAGCATCGGCGATGGAATCAACTCCTGAAACGGAAATATTAAGTTCAGAAATTATGACAAACCAGCCAGTAACTTCTGCCGAAATGCCGTACCCTGCTGTATATACGAGGACAGAAATAGTATCTTCAGGCATATTACCATCCACTGAGTCGATTTCATCTACAAAGAGATTGCCGTCATCGGCAGAAACACAAGAAACTACAATTGCCGCTGAAGCATCTGCGACGGAATCAACTCCTCAAACGGAAAGATTAAGTTCTGAATTTATGACAAACCAGCTAGTAACTTCTGGCGAATTGCCGTACCCTGCATTAGAGACGTGGACAAAGATAGTATCTTCGGGCATTTTACCATCTACTGAGTCGATTTTATTATCAAAGAGCTTGTCATATTCCGCACCAACACAAGAAATTTTAACTGCTACAGAAGCATCGGCGTTGGAATCAACTCCTCAAACGGAAATATTAAGTTCAGAAATTATGACAAACCAGCCAGTAACTTCTGCCGAAAAGCCGTACCCTGCTGTATATACGAGGACAGAAATAGTATCTTCAGGCATATTACCATCCACTGAGTCGATTTCATCTACAAAGAGATTGCCGTCATCGGCAGAAACACAAGAAACTACAATTGCCGCTGAAGCATCTGCGACGGAATCAACTCCTCAAACGGAAAGATTGACTTCTGTATTTATGACAAACCAGCCAGTAACTTCTGCCGAAATGCCGTACCCTGCTGTATATATGATGACAAAGATAGTATCTTCGGGCATATTACCGTCTACTGAGTCGATTTTATTATCAAAGAGCTTGCCATATTCCGCACCAACACAAGAAACTTTAACTGTTACAGAAGCATCGGCGATGGAATCAACTCCTCAAACGGAAAGTTTAATTTCAGAGATTATGACAATGCAGGTAGTAACATCTAACGAAATATCTTACCCTGCTTCAGGTACGAGGACAAATATAGTAACTTCTGGCGTATTATCGTCCACATCAGAAACACAAGAAAGTTCAATTGCCGCTGGAATATCAGGTGCAAAATCAATTCTTCAATCTGAACGTCAAATTTCAGAAATGATGACAAACCAGGCAGTAACGTCAGGCGTAATGCCGTACCCTGCTTTAGATACGATGACAAAGATAGTATCCGCGGGCATATTACCTTCTACTGAGTCGATTTTATTATCAAAGAGCTTGCCATATTCCGCACCAGCACAAGAAACTTTAACTGTTACAGAAGCATCGGCGATGGAATCAACTCCTCAAACGGAAATATTAAGTTCAGAAGTTATGACAAACCAGCCAGTAACTTCTGGCGTAATGCCGTACCCTGCTTTAGATACGAGGACAAAAATAGTAACTTCAGGCATATTACCGTCCACTGAGTCGATTTTATTATCAAAGAGCTTGTCATATTCCGCACCAACACAAGAAACTTTAACTGCTACAGAAGCATCGGCGATGGAATCAACTCCTCAAACGGAAATATTAAGTTCAGAAATTATGACAAACCAGCCAGTAACTTCTGCCGAAAAGCCGTACCCTGCTGTATATACCAGGACAGAGATAGTTTCTTCGGGCATATTACCATCCACTGAGTCGATTTCATCTACAAAGAGATTGCCGTCATCGGCAGAAACACAGGAAACTACAACAGCCGCTGAAGCAACGGCGACGGAATCTACTCCTCAAACGGAAATATTGACTTCTGAATTTATGACAAACCAGCCAGCCGCACCAGCACAAGAAACTTTAACTGCTACAGAAGCATCGTCTATGGAACCAACTTCTCAAACGGAAATATTAAGTTCAGAAGTTATGACAAACCAGGTTGTTACTTCTGACGAAAAGCCGTACCCTGCTGTAGATACGATGACAAAGATAGTATCTTCGGGCATATTAATGTCTACTGAGTCGATTTCATCTACAAAGAGATTGCCGTCATCGGCAGAAACACAAGAAACTACAATTGCCGCTGAAGCATCTGCGACGGAATCAACTCCTCAAACGGAAAGATTAAGTTCTGAATTTATGACAAACCAGGTTGTTACTTCTGACGAAATGCCGTACCCTGCTTTAGATACGATGACAAAGATAGTATCCTCGGGCATATTACCGTCTACTGAGTCGATTTTATTATCAAAGAGCTTGCCATATTCCGCACCAACACAAGAACCTACAATTGCCGCTGAATCATCGGCGATGGAATCAACACCTCAAACGGAAAGATTAAGTTCAGAATTTATGACAAACCAACCAGTAACATCTGCCGAATTGTCATACCCTGCTTTAGATACGATGACAAAGATAGTATCCTCGGGCATATTACCGTCTACTAAGTCGATTTTATTATCAAAGAGCTTGCCATATTCCGCACCAACACAAGAAACTTTAACTGCTACTGATGCATCGGCTATGGAATCAACTCCTCAAACGGAAATATTAAGTTCTGAATTTATGACAAACGAGCCAGTAACTTCTGGCGAAAAGCCGTACCCTGCTGTAGATACGATGACAAAGATAGTATCCTCGGGCATATTACCGTCTACTGAGTCGATTTTATTATCAAAGAGCTTGCCATATTCCGCACCAACACAAGAACCTTTAACTGCTACAGAAGCATCAGCTATGGAATCAACTCCTCAGACGGAAATATTAGGTTCTGAATTTATGACAAACCAGGCAGTAACTTCTGCCGAATTGTCATACCCTGCTTTAGACACGAGGACAAAGATAGTTACTTCAGGCATATTACCGTCTACTGAGTCGATTTTATTATCAAAGAGCTTGCCATATTCCGCACCAACACAAGAAACTTTAACTGCTACAGAAGCATCGTCTATGGAACCAACTTCTCAAACGGAAATATTAAGTTCTGAATTTATGACAAACCAACCAGTAACATCTGCCGAATTGTCATACCCTACTTTAGAAACGAGGACAAATGTAGTTACTTCAGGCATATTACCGTCTACTGAGCCGATTTTATTATCAAAGAGTTTGCCATATTCCGCACCAACACAAGAAACTTCAACTGCCTCTGAAGCATCGGTGACGGAATCAACGCCTCAAACGGAAAGAATAAGTTCAGAAATTATGACAAACCAGCCAGTAACTTCTGGCGAAAAGCCGTACCCTGCTGTAGATACGATGACAAAGATTGTATCCTCGGGCATATTACCGTCTGCTGAGTCGATTTTATTATCAAAGAGCTTGCCATATTCCGCACCAACACAAGAAACTTCAACTGCCTCTGAAGCATCGGCGACGGAATCAACACATCAAACGGAAAGATTAAGTTCAGAATTTATGACAAACCAGCCAGAAACTTTTGCCGAATTGTCATACCCTGCATTAGACACGATGACAAAGATTGTATCCTCGGGCATATTACCGTCTACTAAGTCGATTTTATTATCAAAGAGCTTGCCATATTCCGCACCAACACAAGAACCTACAATTGCCGCAGAATCATCGGCTATGGAATCAACTCCTCAAACGGAAATATTAAGTTCAGAATTTATGACAAACCAGCCAGAAACTTCTGCCGAATTGTCATACCCTGCTTTAGACACGAGGACAAAGATAGTATCTTCGGGCATATTACCGTCTACTGAGTCGATTTTATTATCAAAGAGTTTGCCATATTCAGCACCAACACAAGAAACTTCAACTGCCTCTGAAGCATCGGCGATGGAATCAACTCCTCAAACGGAAAGTTTAATTTCAGAGATTATTACAATGCAGGCAGTAACATCTAACGAAATATTTTACCCTGCTGTAGATACGAGGACAAATATAGTAACTTCTGGCGCATTATCGTCCACATCAGAAACACAAGAAAGTTCAATTGCCGCAGGAATATCACCTGCAAAATCAACTCTTCACTCTGAACGTCAAATTTCAGAAATGATGACAAACCAGGCAGAAACTTCTGCCGAAATGCCGTACCCTGCTTTAGATACGAGGAAAAAGATAGTATCTTCGGGCATATTACCATCTACTGAGTCGATTTTATTATCAAAGATCTTGCCATATTCCGCACCAACACAAGAAACTTCAACTGCCGCTGAAGCATCGGCGACGGAATCAACGCCTCAAACGGAAAGATTAAGTTCAGAAATTATGACAAACCAGCCAGTAACTTCTGTCGAAAAGCCGTACCCTGCTGTAGATACGATGATAAAGATAGTATCCTCGGGCATATTACCGTCTACTGAGTCGATTTTATTATCAAAGAGCTTGCCATATTCCGCACCAACACAAGAAACTTTAACTGCTACTGAAGCATCGGCTATGGAATCAACTCCTCAGACGGAAATATTAAGTTCTGAATTTATGACAAACGAGCCAGTAACTTCTGGCGAAGAGCCGTACCCTGCTGTAGATACGAGGACAAAGGTAGTTACTTCAGGCATATTACCGTCTACTGAGTCGATTTTATTATCAAAGAGCTTGCCATATTCCGCACCAACACAAGAAACTTTAATTGCTACAGAAGCATCGGCTATGGAATCAACTCCTGAAACGGAAAGATTAAGTTCTGAATTTATGACAAACCAGGCAGTAACTTCTGCCGAATTGTCATACCCTGCTTTAGACACGAGGACAAAGATAGTTACTTCAGGCATATTACCGTCTACTGAGTCGATTTTATTATCAAAGAGCTTGCCATATTCCGCACCAACACAAGAAACATTAACTGCTACAGAAGCATCGTCTATGGAACCAACTTCTCAAACGGAAATATTAAGTTCTGAATTTATGACAAACCAACCAGTAACTTCTGCCGAATTGTCATACCCTACTTTAGAAACGAGGACAAAGGTAGTTACTTCAGGCATATTACCGTCTACTGAGTCGATTTTATTATCAAAGAGTTTGCCATATTCCGCACCAACACAAGAAACTTCAACTGCCTCTGAAGCATCGGTGACGGAATCAACGCCTCAAACGGAAAGAATAAGTTCAGAAATTATGACAAACCAGCCAGTAACTTCTGGCGAAAAGCCGTACCCTGCTGTAGATACGATGACAAAGATAGTATCCTCGGGCATATTACCGTCTACTAAGTCGATTTTATTATCAAAGAGCTTGCCATATTCCGCACCAACACAAGAACCTACAATTGCCGCTGAATCATCGGCGATGGAATCAACTCCTCAAACGGAAATATTAAGTTCAGAATTTATGACAAACCAGCCAGAAACTTCTGCCGAATTGTCATACCCTGCTTTAGACACGAGGACAAAGATAGTATCTTCGGGCATATTACCGTCTACTGAGTCGATTTTATTATCAAAGAGTTTGCCATATTCCGCACCAACACAAGAAACTTCAACTGCCTCTGAAGCATCGGCGACGGAATCAACACATCAAACGGAAAGATTAAGTTCAGAATTTATGACAAACCAGCCAGAAACTTTTGCCGAATTGTCATACCCTGCTTTAGACACGATGACAAAGATTGTATCCTCGGGCATATTACCGTCTACTAAGTCGATTTTATTATCAAAGAGCTTGCCATATTCCGCACCAACACAAGAACCTACAATTGCCGCAGAATCATCGGCTATGGAATCAACTCCTCAAACGGAAATATTAAGTTCAGAATTTATGACAAACCAGCCAGAAACTTCTGCCGAATTGTCATACCCTGCTTTAGACACGAGGACAAAGATAGTATCTTCGGGCATATTACCGTCTACTGAGTCGATTTTATTATCAAAGAGCTTGCCATATTCAGCACCAACACAAGAAACTTCAACTGCCTCTGAAGCATCGGCGATGGAATCAACTCCTCAAACGGAAAGTTTAATTTCAGAGATTATGACAATGCAGGCAGTAACATCTAACGAAATATTTTACCCTGCTGTAGATACGAGGACAAATATAGTAACTTCTGGCGCATTATCGTCCACATCAGAAACACAAGAAAGTTCAATTGCCGCAGGAATATCACCTGCAAAATCAACTCTTCACTCTGAACGGCAAATTTCAGAAATGATGACAAACCAGGCAGTAACTTCTGCCGAAATGCCGTACCCTGCTTTAGATACGAGGAAAAAGATAGTATCTTTGGGCATATTACCATCTACTGAGTCGATTTTATTATCAAAGATCTTGCCATATTCCGCACCAACACAAGAAACTTCAACTGCCGCTGAAGCATCGGCGACGGAATCAACGCCTCAAACGGAAAGATTAAGTTCAGAAATTATGACAAACCAGCCAGTAACTTCTGTCGAAAAGCCGTACCCTGCTGTAGATACGATGACAAAGATAGTATCCTCGGGCATATTACCGTCTACTGAGTCGATTTTATTATCAAAGAGCTTGCCATATTCCGCACCAACACAAGAAACTTTAACTGCTACTGAAGCATCAGCTATGGAATCAACTCCTCAGACGGAAATATTAAGTTCTGAATTTATGACAAACGAGCCAGTAACTTCTGGCGAAGAGCCGTACCCTGCTGTAGATACGAGGACAAAGGTAGTTACTTCAGGCATATTACCGTCTACTGAGTCGATTTTATTATCAAAGAGCTTGCCATATTCCGCACCAACACAAGAAACTTTAATTGCTACAGAAGCATCGTCTATGGAACCAACTTCTCAAACGGAAATATTAAGTTCTGAATTTATGATAAACCAACCAGTAACATCTGCCGAATTGTCATACCCTACTTTAGAAACGAGGACAAAGGTAGTTACTTCAGGCATATTATCGTCTACTGAGTCGATTTTATTATCAAAGAGTTTGCCATATTCCGCACCAACACAAGAAACTTCAACTGCCTCTGAAGCATCGGTGACGGAATCAACGCCTCAAACGGAAAGAATAAGTTCAGAAATTATGACAAACCAGCCAGTAACTTCTGGCGAAAAGCCGTACCCTGCTGTAGATACGATGACAAAGATTGTATCCTCGGGCATATTACCGTCTACTAAGTCGATTTTATTATCAAAGAGCTTGCCATATTCCGCACCAACACAAGAACCTACAATTGCCGCAGACTCATCGGCTATGGAATCAACTCCTCAAACGGAAATATTAAGTTCAGAATTTATGACAAACCAGCCAGAAACTTCTGCCGAATTGTCATACCCTGCTTTAGACACGATGACAAAGATTGTATCCTCGGGCATATTACCGTCTACTAAGTCGATTTTATTATCAAAGAGCTTGCCATATTCCGCACCAACACAAGAACCTACAATTGCCGCAGAATCATCGGCTATGGAATCAACTCCTCAAACGGAAATATTAAGTTCAGAATTTATGACAAACCAGCCAGAAACTTCTGCCGAATTGTCATACCCTGCTTTAGACACGAGGACAAAGATAGTATCTTCGGGCATATTACCGTCTACTGAGTCGATTTTATTATCAAAGAGCTTGCCATATTCAGCACCAACACAAGAAACTTCAACTGCCTCTGAAGCATCGGCGATGGAATCAACTCCTCAAACGGAAAGTTTAATTTCAGAGATTATGACAATGCAGGCAGTAACATCTAACGAAATATTTTACCCTGCTTCAGATACGAGGACAAATATAGTAACTTCTGGCGCATTATCGTCCACATCAGAAACACAAGAAAGTTCAATTGCCGCAGGAATATCACCTGCAAAATCAACTCTTCACTCTGAACGTCAAATTTCAGAAATGATGACAAACCAGGCAGTAACTTCTGCCGAAATGCCGTACCCTGCTTTAGATACGAGGAAAAAGATAGTATCTTCGGGCATATTACCATCTACTGAGTCGATTTTATTATCAAAGATCTTGCCATATTCCGCACCAACACAAGAAACTTCAACTGCCGCTGAAGCATCGGCGACGGAATCAACGCCTCAAACGGAAGGATTAAGTTCAGAAATTATGACAAACCAGCCAGTAACTTCTGGCGAAAAGCCGTACCCTGCTGTAGATACGATGACAAAGATTGTATCCTCGGGCATATTACCGTCTACTGAGTCGATATTATTATCAAAGAGCTTGCCATATTCCGCACCAACACAAGAAACTTTAACTGCTACTGAAGCATCAGCTATGGAATCAACTCCTCAGACGGAAATATTAAGTTCTGAATTTATGACAAGCGAGCCAGTAACTTCTGGCGAAGAGCCGTACCCTGCTGTAGATACGAGGACAAAGGTAGCTTCTTCAGGCATATTACCGTCTACTGAGTCGATTTTATTATCAAAGAGCTTGCCATATTCCGCACCAACACAAGAAACTTTAATTGCTACAGAAGCATCGGCTATGGAATCAACTCCTGAAACGGAAAGATTAAGTACAGAATTTATGACAAACCGACCAGTAACATCTGCCGAATTGTCATACCCTGCATTAGATACGATGACAAAGATAGTATCCTCGGGCATATTACCGTCTACTGAGTCGATTTTATTATCAAAGAGCTTGCCATATTCCGCACCAACACAAGAAACTTCAACTGCCGCTGAAGCATCGGCGACGGAATCAACGCCTCAAACGGAAAGATTAAGTTCAGAAATTATGACAAACCAGCCAGTAACTTCTGGCGAAAAGCCGTACCCTGCTGTAGATACGATGACAAAGATAGTATCCTCGGGCATATTACCGTCTACTGAGTCGATTTTATTATCAAAGAGCTTGCCATATTCCGCACCAACACAAGAACCTACAATTGCCGCTGAATCATCGGCGATGGAATCAACACCTCAAACGAAAAGATTAAGTTCAGAATTTATGACAAACCAACCAGTAACATCTGCCGAATTGTCATACCCTGCTTTAGATACGATGACAAAGATAGTATCCTCGGGCATATTACCGTCTACTGAGTCGATTTTATTATCAAAGAGCTTGCCATATTCCGCACCAACACAAGAAACTTCCACTGCCGCTGAAGCATCGGCGACGGAATCAACGCCTCAAACGGAAAGATTAAGTTCAGAAATTATGACAAACCAGCCAGTAACTTCTGCCGAAAAGCCATACCCTGCTGTAGATACGATGACAAAGATAGTATCCTCGGGCATATTACCGTCTACTGAGTCGATTTTATTATCAAAGAGCTTGCCATATTCCGCACCAACACAAGAAACTTCAACTGCCACTGAAGCATCGGCGACGGAATCAACACATCAAACGGAAATATTAAGTTCAGAGTTTATGACAAACCAGCCAGAAACTTCTGCCGAATTGTCATACCCTGCTTTAGACACGATGACAAAGATTGTATCCTCGGGCATATTACCGTCTACTGAGTCGATTTTATTATCAAAGAGCTTGCCATATTCCGCACCAACACAAGAACCTACAATTGCCGCTGAATCATCGGCGATGGAATCAACTCCTCAAACGGAAATATTAAGTTCAGAATTTATGACAAACCAGCCAGAAACTTCTGCCGAATTGTCATACCCTGCTTTAGACACGAGGACAAAGATAGTATCTTCGGGCATATTACCGTCTACTGAGTCGATTTTATTATCAAAGAGTTTGGCATATTCCGCACCAACACAAGAAACTTCAACTGCCTCTGAAGCATCGGCGACGGAATCAACACCTCAAACGGAAAGATTAAGTTCAGAATTTATGACAAACCAGCCAGAAACTTCTGCCGAATTGTCATACCCTGCTTTAGACACGATGACAAAGATTGTATCCTCGGGCATATTACCGTCTACTGAGTCGATTTTATTATCAAAGAGCTTGGCATATTCCGCACCAACACAAGAAACTTCAACTGCCGCAGACTCATCGGCTATGGAATCAACTCCTCAAACGGAAATATTAAGTTCAGAATTTATGACAAACCAGCCAGAAACTTCTGCCGAATTGTCATACCCTGCTTTAGACACGATGACAAAGATTGTATCCTCGGGCATATTACCGTCTACTGAGTCGATTTTATTATCAAAGAGCTTGCCATATTCCGCACCAACACAAGAACCTACAATTGCCGCAGAATCATCGGCTATGGAATCAACTCCTCAAACGGAAATATTAAGTTCAGAATTTATGACAAACCAGCCAGAAACTTCTGCCGAATTGTCATACCCTGCTTTAGACACGAGGACAAAGATAGTATCTTCGGGCATATTACCGTCTACTGAGTCGATTTTATTATCAAAGAGCTTGCCATATTCAGCACCAACACAAGAAACTTCAACTGCCTCTGAAGCATCGGCGATGGAATCAACTCCTCAAACGGAAAGTTTAATTTCAGAGATTATGACAATGCAGGCAGTAACATCTAACGAAATATTTTACCCTGCTTCAGATACGAGGACAAATATAGTAACTTCTGGCGCATTATCGTCCACATCAGAAACACAAGAAAGTTCAATTGCCGCAGGAATATCACCTGCAAAATCAACTCTTCACTCTGAACGTCAAATTTCAGAAATGATGACAAACCAGGCAGTAACTTCTGCCGAAATGCCGTACCCTGCTTTAGATACGAGGAAAAAGATAGTATCTTCGGGCATATTACCATCTACTGAGTCGATTTTATTATCAAAGATCTTGCCATATTCCGCACCAACACAAGAAACTTCAACTGCCGCTGAAGCATCGGCGACGGAATCAACGCCTCAAACGGAAAGATTAAGTTCAGAAATTATGACAAACCAGCCAGTAACTTCTGGCGAAAAGCCGTACCCTGCTGTAGATACGATGACAAAGATTGTATCCTCGGGCATATTACCGTCTACTGAGTCGATATTATTATCAAAGAGCTTGCCATATTCCGCACCAACACAAGAAACTTTAACTGCTACTGAAGCATCAGCTATGGAATCAACTCCTCAGACGGAAATATTAAGTTCTGAATTTATGACAAGCGAGCCAGTAACTTCTGGCGAAGAGCCGTACCCTGCTGTAGATACGAGGACAAAGGTAGCTTCTTCAGGCATATTACCGTCTACTGAGTCGATTTTATTATCAAAGAGCTTGCCATATTCCGCACCAACACAAGAAACTTTAATTGCTACAGAAGCATCGGCTATGGAATCAACTCCTGAAACGGAAAGATTAAGTACAGAATTTATGACAAACCGACCAGTAACATCTGCCGAATTGTCATACCCTGCATTAGATACGATGACAAAGATAGTATCCTCGGGCATATTACCGTCTACTGAGTCGATTTTATTATCAAAGAGCTTGCCATATTCCGCACCAACACAAGAAACTTCAACTGCCGCTGAAGCATCGGCGACGGAATCAACGCCTCAAACGGAAAGATTAAGTTCAGAAATTATGACAAACCAGCCAGTAACTTCTGGCGAAAAGCCGTACCCTGCTGTAGATACGATGACAAAGATAGTATCCTCGGGCATATTACCGTCTACTGAGTCGATTTTATTATCAAAGAGCTTGCCATATTCCGCACCAACACAAGAACCTACAATTGCCGCTGAATCATCGGCGATGGAATCAACACCTCAAACGAAAAGATTAAGTTCAGAATTTATGACAAACCAACCAGTAACATCTGCCGAATTGTCATACCCTGCTTTAGATACGATGACAAAGATAGTATCCTCGGGCATATTACCGTCTACTGAGTCGATTTTATTATCAAAGAGCTTGCCATATTCCGCACCAACACAAGAAACTTCAACTGCCGCTGAAGCATCGGCGACGGAATCAACGCCTCAAACGGAAAGATTAAGTTCAGAAATTATGACAAACCAGCCAGTAACTTCTGCCGAAAAGCCATACCCTGCTGTAGATACGATGACAAAGATAGTATCCTCGGGCATATTACCGTCTACTGAGTCGATTTTATTATCAAAGAGCTTGCCATATTCCGCACCAACACAAGAAACTTCAACTGCCTCTGAAGCATCGGCGACGGAATCAACACATCAAACGGAAATATTAAGTTCAGAGTTTATGACAAACCAGCCAGAAACTTCTGCCGAATTGTCATACCCTGCTTTAGACACGATGACAAAGATTGTATCCTCGGGCATATTACCGTCTACTGAGTCGATTTTATTATCAAAGAGCTTGCCATATTCCGCACCAACACAAGAACCTACAATTGCCGCTGAATCATCGGCGATGGAATCAACTCCTCAAACGGAAATATTAAGTTCAGAATTTATGACAAACCAGCCAGAAACTTCTGCCGAATTGTCATACCCTGCTTTAGACACGAGGACAAAGATAGTATCTTCGGGCATATTACCGTCTACTGAGTCGATTTTATTATCAAAGAGTTTGGCATATTCCGCACCAACACAAGAAACTTCAACTGCCTCTGAAGCATCGGCGACGGAATCAACACCTCAAACGGAAAGATTAAGTTCAGAATTTATGACAAACCAGCCAGAAACTTCTGCCGAATTGTCATACCCTGCTTTAGACACGATGACAAAGATTGTATCCTCGGGCATATTACCGTCTACTGAGTCGATTTTATTATCAAAGAGCTTGGCATATTCCGCACCAACACAAGAACCTACAATTGCCGCTGAAGCATCGGCGATGGAATCAACTCCTCAAACGGAAATATTAAGTTCAGAATTTATGACAAACCAGCCAGTAACTTCTGGCGAAAAGCCGTACCCTGCTGTAGATACGATGACAAAGATAGTTTCCTCGGGCATATTACCGTCTACTGAGTCGATTTTATTATCAAAGAGCTTGCCATATTCCGCACCAACACAAGAAACTTCAACTGCCTCTGAAGCATCGGCGACGGAATCAACACCTCAAACGGAAAGATTAAGTTCAGAATTTATGACAAACCAGCCAGAAACTTCTGCCGAATTGTCATACCCTGCTTTAGACACGAGGACAAAGATAGTATCTTCGGGCATATTACCGTCTACTGAGTCGATTTTATTATCAAAGAGTTTGCCATATTCCGCACCAACACAAGAAACTTCAACTGCCTCTGAAGCATCGGCGATGGAATCAACTCCTCAAACGGAAAGTTTAATTTCAGAGATTATGACAATGCAGGCAGTAACATCTAACGAAATATTTTACCCTGCTTCAGATACGAGGACAAATATAGTAACTTCTGGCGCATTATCGTCCACATCAGAAACACAAGAAAGTTCAATTGCCGCAGGAATATCACCTGCAAAATCAACTCTTCACTCTGAAAGTCAAATTTCAGAAATGATGACAAACCAGGCAGTAACTTCTGCCGAAATGCCGTACCCTGCTTTAGACACGATGACAAAGATTGTATCCTCGGGCATATTACCGTCTACTGAGTCGATTTTATTATCAAAGAGCTTGCCATATTCCGCACCAACACAAGAACCTACAATTGCCGCTGAAGCATCGGCGACGGAATCAACGCCTCAAACGGAAAGATTAAGTTCAGAAATTATGACAAACCAGCCAGTAACTTCTGGCGAAAAGCCGTACCCTGCTGTAGATACGATGACAAAGATAGTATCCTCGAGCATATTACCGTCTACTGAGTCGATTTTATTATCAAAGAGCTTGCCATATTCCGCACCAACACAAGAAACTTTAACTGCTACTGAAGCATCGGCTATGGAATCAACTCCTCAAACGGAAATATTAAGTTCAGAATTTATGACAAACGAGCCAGTAACTTCTGGCGAAAAGCCGTACCCTGCTGTAGATACGATGACAAAGATAGTTACTTCAGGCATATTACCGTCTACTGAGTCGATTTTATTATCAAAGAGCTTGCCATATTCCGCACCAACACAAGAAACTTTAATTGCTACAGAAGCATCGGCTATGGAATCAACTCCTCAAACGGAAATATTAAGTTCAGAATTTATGACAAACCAGCCAGAAACTTCTGCCGAATTGTCATACCCTGCTTTAGACACGAGGACAAAGATAGTATCTTCGGGCATATTACCGTCTACTGAGTCGATTTTATTATCAAAGAGTTTGCCATATTCCGCACCAACACAAGAAACTTTAATTGCTACAGAAGCATCGGCTATGGAATCAACTCCTCAAACGGAAATATTAAGTTCAGAATTTATGACAAACCAGCCAGAAACTTCTGCCGAATTGTCATACCCTGCTTTAGACACGAGGACAAAGATAGAATCTTCGGGCATATTACCGTCTACTGAGTCGATTTTATTATCAAAGAGTTTGGCATATTCCGCACCAACACAAGAAACTTCAACTGCCTCTGAAGCATCGGCGACGGAATCAACACCTCAAACGGAAAGATTAAGTTCAGAATTTATGACAAACCAGCCAGAAACTTCTGCCGAATTGTCATACCCTGCTTTAGACACGATGACAAAGATTGTATCCTCGGGCATATTACCGTCTACTGAGTCGATTTTATTATCAAAGAGCTTGGCATATTCCGCACCAACACAAGAACCTACAATTGCCGCTGAAGCATCGGCGATGGAATCAACTCCTCAAACGGAAATATTAAGTTCAGAATTTATGACAAACCAGCCAGAAACTTCTGCCGAATTGTCATACCCTGCTTTAGACACGAGGACAAAGATAGTATCTTCGGGCATATTACCGTCTACTGAGTCGATTTTATTATCAAAGAGTTTGCCATATTCCGCACCAACACAAGAAACTTCAACTGCCTCTGAAGCATCGGCGATGGAATCAACTCCTGAAACGGAAAGATTAAGTTCTGAATTTATGACAAACCAGGCAGTAACTTCTGCCGAATTGTCATACCCCGCTTTAGACACGAGGACAAAGATAGTTACTTCAGGCATATTACCGTCTACTGAGTCGATTTTATTATCAAAGAGTTTGCCATATTCCGCACCAACACAAGAAACTTCAACTGCCTCTGAAGCATCTGTGACGGAATCAACGCCTCAAACGGAAAGATTAAGTTCAGAAATTATGACAAACCAGCCAGTAACTTCTGGCGAAAAGCCGTACCCTGCTATAGATGCGATGACAAAGATTGTATCCTCGGGCATATTACCGTCTGCTGAGTCGATTTTATTATCAAAGAGCTTGCCATATTCCGCACCAACACAAGAAACTTCAACTGCGTCTGAAGCATCGGCGACGGAATCAACACATCAAACGGAAATATTAAGTTCAGAATTTATGACAAACCAGCCAGAAACTTCTGCCGAATTGTCATACCCTGCTTTAGACACGATGACAAAGATAGTATCTTCGGGCATATTACCGTCTACTGAGTCGATTTTATTATCAAAGAGTTTGCCATATTCCGCACCAACACAAGAAACTTCAACTGCCTCTGAAGCATCGGCGATGGAATCAACTCCTCAAACGGAAATATTAAGTTCAGAATTTATGACAAACCAGCCAGAAACTTCTGCCGAATTGTCATACCCTGCTTTAGACACGAGGACAAAGATAGTATCTTCGGGCATATTACCGTCTACTGAGTCGATTTTATTATCAAAGAGTTTGCCATATTCCGCACCAACACAAGAAACTTTAACTGCTACTGAAGCATCGGCTATGGAATCAACTCCTCAAACGGAAATATTAAGTTCAGAATTTATGACAAACCAGCCGGAAACTTCTGCCGAATTGTCATACCCTGCTTTAGACACGATGACAAAGATTGTATCCTCGGGCATATTACCGTCTACTGAGTCGATTTTATTATCAAAGAGCTTGCCATATTCCGCACCAACACAAGAACCTACAATTGCCGCTGAATCATCGGCGATGGAATCAACTCCTCAAACGGAAATATTAAGTTCAGAATTTATGACAAACCAGCCAGAAACTTCTGCCGAATTGTCATACCCTGCTTTAGACACGAGGACAAAGATAGTATCTTCGGGCATATTACCGTCTACTGAGTCGATTTTATTATCAAAGAGTTTGCCATATTCCGCACCAACACAAGAAACTTCAACTGCCTCTGAAGCATCGGCGACGGAATCAACACCTCAAACGGAAAGTTTAATTTCAGAATTTATGACAAACCAGCCAGAAACTTCTGCCGAATTGTCATACCCTGCTTTAGACACGAGGACAAAGATAGTATCTTCGGGCATATTACCGTCTACTGAGTCGATTTTATTATCAAAGAGTTTGCCATATTCCGCACCAACACAAGAAACTTTAACTGCTACTGAAGCATCGGCTATGGAATCAACTCCTCAAACGGAAATATTAAGTTCAGAATTTATGACAAACCAGCCGGAAACTTCTGCCGAATTGTCATACCCTGCTTTAGACACGATGACAAAGATTGTATCCTCGGGCATATTACCGTCTACTGAGTCGATTTTATTATCAAAGAGCTTGGCATATTCCGCACCAACACAAGAACCTACAATTGCCGCTGAAGCATCGGCGATGGAATCAACTCCTCAAACGGAAATATTAAGTTCAGAATTTATGACAAACCAGCCAGTAACTTCTGGCGAAAAGCCGTACCCTGCTGTAGATACGATGACAAAGATAGTTTCCTCGGGCATATTACCGTCTACTGAGTCGATTTTATTATCAAAGAGCTTGCCATATTCCGCACCAACACAAGAAACTTCAACTGCCTCTGAAGCATCGGCGATGGAATCAACTCCTCAAACGGAAAGTTTAATTTCAGAGATTATGACAATGCAGGCAGTAACATCTAACGAAATATTTTACCCTGCTTCAGATACGAGGACAAATATAGTAACTTCTGGCGCATTATCGTCCACATCAGAAACACAAGAAAGTTCAATTGCCGCAGGAATATCACCTGCAAAATCAACTCTTCACTCTGAAAGTCAAATTTCAGAAATGATGACAAACCAGGCAGTAACTTCTGCCGAAATGCCGTACCCTGCTTTAGACACGATGACAAAGATTGTATCCTCGGGCATATTACCGTCTACTGAGTCGATTTTATTATCAAAGAGCTTGCCATATTCCGCACCAACACAAGAACCTACAATTGCCGCTGAAGCATCGGCGACGGAATCAACGCCTCAAACGGAAAGATTAAGTTCAGAAATTATGACAAACCAGCCAGTAACTTCTGGCGAAAAGCCGTACCCTGCTGTAGATACGATGACAAAGATAGTATCCTCGAGCATATTACCGTCTACTGAGTCGATTTTATTATCAAAGAGCTTGCCATATTCCGCACCAACACAAGAAACTTTAACTGCTACTGAAGCATCGGCTATGGAATCAACTCCTCAAACGGAAATATTAAGTTCAGAATTTATGACAAACCAGGCAGTAACTTCTGGCGAAAAGCCGTACCCTGCTGTAGATACGATGACAAAGATAGTTACTTCAGGCATATTACCGTCTACTGAGTCGATTTTATTATCAAAGAGCTTGCCATATTCCGCACCAACACAAGAAACTTTAATTGCTACAGAAGCATCGGCTATGGAATCAACTCCTCAAACGGAAAGATTAAGTTCTGAATTTATGACAAACCAGGCAGTAACTTCTGCCGAATTGTCATACCCCGCTTTAGACACGAGGACAAAGATAGTTACTTCAGGCATATTACCGTCTACTGAGTCGATTTTATTATCAAAGAGTTTGCCATATTCCGCACCAACACAAGAAACTTCAACTGCCTCTGAAGCATCGGTGACGGAATCAACGCCTCAAACGGAAAGATTAAGTTCAGAAATTATGACAAACCAGCCGGAAACTTCTGCCGAATTGTCATACCCTGCTTTAGACACGATGACAAAGATTGTATCCTCGGGCATATTACCGTCTACTGAGTCGATTTTATTATCAAAGAGCTTGGCATATTCCGCACCAACACAAGAACCTACAATTGCCGCTGAAGCATCGGCGATGGAATCAACTCCTCAAACGGAAATATTAAGTTCAGAATTTATGACAAACCAGCCAGTAACTTCTGGCGAAAAGCCGTACCCTGCTGTAGATACGATGACAAAGATAGTTTCCTCGGGCATATTACCGTCTACTGAGTCGATTTTATTATCAAAGAGCTTGCCATATTCCGCACCAACACAAGAAACTTCAACTGCCTCTGAAGCATCGGCGATGGAATCAACTCCTCAAACGGAAAGTTTAATTTCAGAGATTATGACAATGCAGGCAGTAACATCTAACGAAATATTTTACCCTGCTTCAGATACGAGGACAAATATAGTAACTTCTGGCGCATTATCGTCCACATCAGAAACACAAGAAAGTTCAATTGCCGCAGGAATATCACCTGCAAAATCAACTCTTCACTCTGAAAGTCAAATTTCAGAAATGATGACAAACCAGGCAGTAACTTCTGCCGAAATGCCGTACCCTGCTTTAGACACGATGACAAAGATTGTATCCTCGGGCATATTACCGTCTACTGAGTCGATTTTATTATCAAAGAGCTTGCCATATTCCGCACCAACACAAGAACCTACAATTGCCGCTGAAGCATCGGCGACGGAATCAACGCCTCAAACGGAAAGATTAAGTTCAGAAATTATGACAAACCAGCCAGTAACTTCTGGCGAAAAGCCGTACCCTGCTGTAGATACGATGACAAAGATAGTATCCTCGAGCATATTACCGTCTACTGAGTCGATTTTATTATCAAAGAGCTTGCCATATTCCGCACCAACACAAGAAACTTTAACTGCTACTGAAGCATCGGCTATGGAATCAACTCCTCAAACGGAAATATTAAGTTCAGAATTTATGACAAACCAGGCAGTAACTTCTGGCGAAAAGCCGTACCCTGCTGTAGATACGATGACAAAGATAGTTACTTCAGGCATATTACCGTCTACTGAGTCGATTTTATTATCAAAGAGCTTGCCATATTCCGCACCAACACAAGAAACTTTAATTGCTACAGAAGCATCGGCTATGGAATCAACTCCTCAAACGGAAAGATTAAGTTCTGAATTTATGACAAACCAGGCAGTAACTTCTGCCGAATTGTCATACCCCGCTTTAGACACGAGGACAAAGATAGTTACTTCAGGCATATTACCGTCTACTGAGTCGATTTTATTATCAAAGAGTTTGCCATATTCCGCACCAACACAAGAAACTTCAACTGCCTCTGAAGCATCGGTGACGGAATCAACGCCTCAAACGGAAAGATTAAGTTCAGAAATTATGACAAACCAGCCAGTAACTTCTGGCGAAAAGCCGTACCCTGCTGTAGATGCGATGACAAAGATTGTATCCTCGGGCATATTACCGTCTGCTGAGTCGATTTTATTATCAAAGAGCTTGCCATATTCCGCACCAACACAAGAAACTTCAACTGCCTCTGAAGCATCGGCGACGGAATCAACACATCAAACGGAAATATTAAGTTCAGAATTTATGACAAACCAGCCAGAAACTTCTGCCGAATTGTCATACCCTGCTTTAGACACGATGACAAAGATAGTATCTTCGGGCATATTACCGTCTACTGAGTCGATTTTATTATCAAAGAGTTTGCCATATTCCGCACCAACACAAGAAACTTCAACTGCCTCTGAAGCATCGGCGATGGAATCAACTCCTCAAACGGAAATATTAAGTTCAGAATTTATGACAAACCAGCCAGAAACTTCTGCCGAATTGTCATACCCTGCTTTAGACACGAGGACAAAGATAGTATCTTCGGGCATATTACCGTCTACTGAGTCGATTTTATTATCAAAGAGTTTGCCATATTCCGCACCAACACAAGAAACTTTAACTGCTACTGAAGCATCGGCGATGGAATCAACTCCTCAAACGGAAATATTAAGTTCAGAATTTATGACAAACCAGCCAGAAACTTCTGGTGAAAAGCCGTACCCTGCTGTAGATACGATAACAAAGATTGTATCCTCGGGCATATTACCGTCTACTGAGTCGATTTTATTATCAAAGAGCTTGCCATATTCCGCACCAACACAAGAAACTTTAACTGCCTCTGAAGCATCGGCGATGGAACCAACTTCTCAAACGGAAATATTAAGTTCTGAATTTATGACAAACCAACCAGTAACATCTGCCGAATTGTCATACCCTGCTTTAGACACGATGACAAAGATTGTATCCTCGGGCATATTACCGTCTACTGAGTCGATTTTATTATCAAAGAGCTTGCCATATTCCGCACCAACACAAGAACCTACAATTGCCGCTGAAGCATCGGCGACGGAATCAACGCCTCAAACGGAAAGATTAAGTTCAGAAATTATGACAAACCAGCCAGTAACTTCTGGCGAAAAGCCGTACCCTGCTGTAGATACGATGACAAAGATAGTATCCTCGAGCATATTACCGTCTACTGAGTCGATTTTATTATCAAAGAGCTTGCCATATTCCGCACCAACACAAGAAACTTTAACTGCTACTGAAGCATCGGCTATGGAATCAACTCCTCAAACGGAAATATTAAGTTCAGAATTTATGACAAACCAGGCAGTAACTTCTGGCGAAAAGCCGTACCCTGCTGTAGATACGATGACAAAGATAGTTACTTCAGGCATATTACCGTCTACTGAGTCGATTTTATTATCAAAGAGCTTGCCATATTCCGCACCAACACAAGAAACTTTAATTGCTACAGAAGCATCGGCTATGGAATCAACTCCTCAAACGGAAAGATTAAGTTCTGAATTTATGACAAACCAGGCAGTAACTTCTGCCGAATTGTCATACCCCGCTTTAGACACGAGGACAAAGATAGTTACTTCAGGCATATTACCGTCTACTGAGTCGATTTTATTATCAAAGAGCTTGCCATATTCCGCACCAACACAAGAAACTTCAACTGCCTCTGAAGCATCGGTGACGGAATCAACGCCTCAAACGGAAAGATTAAGTTCAGAAATTATGACAAACCAGCCGGAAACTTCTGCCGAATTGTCATACCCTGCTTTAGACACGATGACAAAGATTGTATCCTCGGGCATATTACCGTCTACTGAGTCGATTTTATTATCAAAGAGCTTGGCATATTCCGCACCAACACAAGAACCTACAATTGCCGCTGAAGCATCGGCGATGGAATCAACTCCTCAAACGGAAATATTAAGTTCAGAATTTATGACAAACCAGCCAGTAACTTCTGGCGAAAAGCCGTACCCTGCTGTAGATACGATGACAAAGATAGTTTCCTCGGGCATATTACCGTCTACTGAGTCGATTTTATTATCAAAGAGCTTGCCATATTCCGCACCAACACAAGAAACTTCAACTGCCTCTGAAGCATCGGCGATGGAATCAACTCCTCAAACGGAAAGTTTAATTTCAGAGATTATGACAATGCAGGCAGTAACATCTAACGAAATATTTTACCCTGCTTCAGATACGAGGACAAATATAGTAACTTCTGGCGCATTATCGTCCACATCAGAAACACAAGAAAGTTCAATTGCCGCAGGAATATCACCTGCAAAATCAACTCTTCACTCTGAAAGTCAAATTTCAGAAATGATGACAAACCAGGCAGTAACTTCTGCCGAAATGCCGTACCCTGCTTTAGACACGATGACAAAGATTGTATCCTCGGGCATATTACCGTCTACTGAGTCGATTTTATTATCAAAGAGCTTGCCATATTCCGCACCAACACAAGAACCTACAATTGCCGCTGAAGCATCGGCGACGGAATCAACGCCTCAAACGGAAAGATTAAGTTCAGAAATTATGACAAACCAGCCAGTAACTTCTGGCGAAAAGCCGTACCCTGCTGTAGATACGATGACAAAGATAGTATCCTCGAGCATATTACCGTCTACTGAGTCGATTTTATTATCAAAGAGCTTGCCATATTCCGCACCAACACAAGAAACTTTAACTGCTACTGAAGCATCGGCTATGGAATCAACTCCTCAAACGGAAATATTAAGTTCAGAATTTATGACAAACCAGGCAGTAACTTCTGGCGAAAAGCCGTACCCTGCTGTAGATACGATGACAAAGATAGTTACTTCAGGCATATTACCGTCTACTGAGTCGATTTTATTATCAAAGAGCTTGCCATATTCCGCACCAACACAAGAAACTTTAATTGCTACAGAAGCATCGGCTATGGAATCAACTCCTCAAACGGAAAGATTAAGTTCTGAATTTATGACAAACCAGGCAGTAACTTCTGCCGAATTGTCATACCCCGCTTTAGACACGAGGACAAAGATAGTTACTTCAGGCATATTACCGTCTACTGAGTCGATTTTATTATCAAAGAGTTTGCCATATTCCGCACCAACACAAGAAACTTCAACTGCCTCTGAAGCATCGGTGACGGAATCAACGCCTCAAACGGAAAGATTAAGTTCAGAAATTATGACAAACCAGCCAGTAACTTCTGGCGAAAAGCCGTACCCTGCTGTAGATGCGATGACAAAGATTGTATCCTCGGGCATATTACCGTCTGCTGAGTCGATTTTATTATCAAAGAGCTTGCCATATTCCGCACCAACACAAGAAACTTCAACTGCCTCTGAAGCATCGGCGACGGAATCAACACATCAAACGGAAATATTAAGTTCAGAATTTATGACAAACCAGCCAGAAACTTCTGCCGAATTGTCATACCCTGCTTTAGACACGATGACAAAGATAGTATCTTCGGGCATATTACCGTCTACTGAGTCGATTTTATTATCAAAGAGTTTGCCATATTCCGCACCAACACAAGAAACTTCAACTGCCTCTGAAGCATCGGCGATGGAATCAACTCCTCAAACGGAAATATTAAGTTCAGAATTTATGACAAACCAGCCAGAAACTTCTGCCGAATTGTCATACCCTGCTTTAGACACGAGGACAAAGATAGTATCTTCGGGCATATTACCGTCTACTGAGTCGATTTTATTATCAAAGAGTTTGCCATATTCCGCACCAACACAAGAAACTTTAACTGCTACTGAAGCATCGGCGATGGAATCAACTCCTCAAACGGAAATATTAAGTTCAGAATTTATGACAAACCAGCCAGAAACTTCTGGTGAAAAGCCGTACCCTGCTGTAGATACGATGACAAAGATTGTATCCTCGGGCATATTACCGTCTACTGAGTCGATTTTATTATCAAAGAGCTTGCCATATTCCGCACCAACACAAGAAACTTTAACTGCCTCTGAAGCATCGGCGATGGAACCAACTTCTCAAACGGAAATATTAAGTTCTGAATTTATGACAAACCAACCAGTAACATCTGCCGAATTGTCATACCCTGCTTTAGACACGATGACAAAGATAGTATCTTCGGGCATATTACCGTCTACTGAGTCGATTTTATTATCAAAGAGCTTGCCATATTCCGCACCAACACAAGAAACTTCAACTGCCTCTGAATCATCGGCGATGGAATCAACTCCTCAAACGGAAAGATTAAGTTCAGAAATTATGACAAACCAGCCAGTAACTTCTGGCGAAAAACCGTACCCTGCTGTAGATACGATGACAAAGATAGTATCCTCGGGCATATTTCCGTCTACTGAGTCGATTTTATTATCAAAGAGCTTGCCATATTCCGCACCAACACAAGAAACTTTAACTGCTACTGAAGCATCGGCTATGGAATCAACTCCTCAAACGGAAATATTAAGTTCTGAATTTATGACAAACGAGCCAGTAACTTCTGGCGAAAAACCGTACCCTGCTGTAGATACGATGACAAAGATAGTATCCTCGGGCATATTACCGTCTACTGAGTCGATTTTATTATCAAAGAGTTTGCCATATTCCGCACCAACACAAGAAACTTCAACTGCCTCTGAAGCATCGGTGACGGAATCAACGCCTCAAACGGAAAGATTAAGTTCAGAAATTATGACAAACCAGCCAGTAACTTCTGGCGAAAAGCCGTACCCTGCTGTAGATACGATGACAGAGATTGTATCCTCGGGCATATTACCGTCTACTGAGTCGATTTTATTATCAAAGAGCTTGCCATATTCCGCACCAACACAAGCACCTACAATTGCCGCTGAAGCATCGGCGATGGAATCAACTCCTCAAACGGAAATATTAAGTTCAGAATTTATGACAAACCAGCCAGTAACTTCTGGCGAAAAGCCGTACCCTGCTGTAGATACGATGACAAAGATAGTATCCTCGGGCATATTACCGTCTACTGAGTCGATTTTATTATCAAAGAGCTTGCCATATTCCGCACCAACACAAGAAACTTTAACTGCTACTGAAGCATCGGCGATGGAATCAACTCCTCAAACGGAAAGTTTAATTTCAGAGATTATGACAATGCAGGCAGTAACATCTAACGAAATATTTCACCCTGCTTCAGATACGAGAAAAAATATAGTAACTTCTGGCGCATTATCGTCCACATCAGAAACACAAGAAAGTTCAATTGCCGCAGGAATATCACCTGCAAAATCAACTCTTCACTCTGAAAGTCAAATTTCAGAAATGATGACAAACCAGGCAGTAACTTCTGCCGAAATGCCGTACCCTGCTTTAGACACGATGACAAAGATTGTATCCTCGGGCATATTACCGTCTACTGAGTCGATTTTATTATCAAAGAGCTTGCCATATTCCGCACCAACACAAGAACCTACAATTGCCGCTGAAGCATCGGCGATGGAATCAACGCCTCAAACGGAAAGATCAATTTCAGAAATTATGACAAACCAGCCAGTAACTTCTGGCGAAAAGCCGTACCCTGCTGTAGATACGATGACAAAGATAGTATCCTCGAGCATATTACCGTCTACTGAGTCGATTTTATTATCAAAGAGCTTGCCATATTCCGCACCAACACAAGAAACTTTAACTGCTACTGAAGCATCGGCTATGGAATCAACTCCTCAAACGGAAATATTAAGTTCTGAATTTATGACAAACGAGCCAGTAACTTCTGGCGAAAAGCCGTACCCTGCTGTAGATACGATGACAAAGATAGTTACTTCAGGCATATTACCGTCTACTGAGTCGATTTTATTATCAAAGAGTTTGCCATATTCCGCACCAACACAAGAAACTTTAACTGCTACTGAAGCATCGGCTATGGAATCAACTCCTGAAACGGAAAGATTAAGTTCTGAATTTACGACAAACCAGGCAGTAACTTCTGCCGAATTGTCATACCCCGCTTTAGACACGAGGACAAAGATAGTTACTTCAGGCATATTACCGTCTACTGAGTCGATTTTATTATCAAAGAGCTTGCCATATTCCGCACCAACACAAGAACCTACAATTACCGCTGAATCATCGGCGATGGAATCAACTCCTAAAACGGAAATATTAAGTTCAGAATTTATGACAAACCAGCCAGAAACTTCTGCCGAATTGTCATACCCTGCTTTAGACACGATGACAAAGATAGTATCTTCGGGCATATTACCGTCTACTGAGTCGATTTTATTATCAAAGAGTTTGCCATATTCCGCACCAATACAAGAAACTTCAACTGCCGCTGAAGCATCGGCGACGGAATCAACGCCTCAAACGGAAAGATTAAGTTCAGAAATTATGACAAACCAGCCAGTAACTTCTGGCGAAAAGCCGTACCCTGCTGTAGATACGATGACAAAGATAGTATCCTCGGGCATATTACCGTCTACTGAGTCGATTTTATTATCAAAGAGCTTGCCATATTCCGCACCAACACAAGAACCTACAATTGCCGCTGAAGCATCGGCTATGGAATCAACTCCTGAAAAGGAAAGATTAAGTTCTGAATTTATGACAAACCAACCAGTAACATCTGCCGAATTGTCATACCCTACTTTAAAAACGAGGACAAAGGTAGTTACTTCAGGCATATTACCGTCTACTGAGTCGATTTTATTATCAAAGAGCTTGCCATATTCCGCACCAACACAAGAAACATTAACTGCTACAGAAGCATCGTCTATGGAACCAACTTCTCAAACGGAAATATTAAGTTCTGAATTTATGACAAACCAACCAGTAACATCTGCCGAATTGTCATACCCTACTTTAAAAACGAGGACAAAGGTAGTTACTTCAGGCATATTACCGTTTACTGAGTCGATTTTATTATCAAAGAGTTTGCCATATTCCGCACCAACACAAGAAACTTCAACTGCCTCTGAAGCATCGGCGACGGAATCAACACCTCAAACGGAAAGATTAAGTTCAGAATTTATGACAAAACAGCCAGAAACTTCTGCCGAATTGTCATACCCTGCTTTAGACACGAGGACAAAGATAGTATCTTCGGGCATATTACCGTCTACTGAGTCGATTTTATTATCAAAGAGCTTGCCATATTCCGCACCAACACAAGAAACTTTAACTGCTACTGAAGCATCGGCTATGGAATCAACTCCTCAAACGGAAATATTAAGTTCAGAATTTATGACAAACCAGGCAGTAACTTCTGGCGAAAAGCCGTACCCTGCTGTAGATACGATGACAAAGATAGTTACTTCAGGCATATTACCGTCTACTGAGTCGATTTTATTATCAAAGAGCTTGCCATATTCCGCACCAACACAAGAAACTTCAACTGCCTCTGAAGCATCGGCGATGGAATCAACTCCTCAAACGGAAAGTTTAATTTCAGAGATTATGACAATGCAGGCAGTAACATCTAACGAAATATTTTACCCTGCTTCAGATACGAGGACAAATATAGTAACTTCTGGCGCATTATCGTCCACATCAGAAACACAAGAAAGTTCAATTGCCGCAGGAATATCACCTGCAAAATCAACTCTTCACTCTGAAAGTCAAATTTCAGAAATGATGACAAACCAGGCAGTAACTTCTGCCGAAATGCCGTACCCTGCTTTAGACACGATGACAAAGATTGTATCCTCGGGCATATTACCGTCTACTGAGTCGATTTTATTATCAAAGAGCTTGCCATATTCCGCACCAACACAAGAACCTACAATTACCGCTGAAGCATCGGCGACGGAATCAACGCCTCAAACGGAAAGATTAAGTTCAGAAATTATGACAAACCAGCCAGTAACTTCTGGCGAAAAGCCGTACCCTGCTGTAGATACGATGACAAAGATAGTATCCTCGAGCATATTACCGTCTACTGAGTCGATTTTATTATCAAAGAGCTTGCCATATTCCGCACCAACACAAGAAACTTTAACTGCTACTGAAGCATCGGCTATGGAATCAACTCCTCAAACGGAAATATTAAGTTCAGAATTTATGACAAACCAGGCAGTAACTTCTGGCGAAAAGCCGTACCCTGCTGTAGATACGATGACAAAGATAGTTACTTCAGGCATATTACCGTCTACTGAGTCGATTTTATTATCAAAGAGCTTGCCATATTCCGCACCAACACAAGAAACTTTAATTGCTACGAAGCATCGGCTATGGAATCAACTCCTCAAACGGAAAGATTAAGTTCTGAATTATGACAAACCAGGCAGTAACTTCTGCCGAATTGTCATACCCTGCTTTAGACACGAGGACAAAGATAGTTACTTCAGGCATATTACCGTCTACTGAGTCGATTTTATTATCAAAGAGTTTGCCATATTCCGCACCAACACAAGAAACTTCAACTGCCTCTGAAGCATCGGTGACGGAATCAACGCCTCAAACGGAAAGATTAAGTTCAGAAATTATGACAAACCAGCCGGAAACTTCTGCCGAATTGTCATACCCTGCTTTAGACACGATGACAAAGATTGTATCCTCGGGCATATTACCGTCTACTGAGTCGATTTTATTATCAAAGAGCTTGGCATATTCCGCACCAACACAAGAACCTACAATTGCCGCTGAAGCATCGGCGATGGAATCAACTCCTCAAACGGAAATATTAAGTTCAGAATTTATGACAAACCAGCCAGTAACTTCTGGCGAAAAGCCGTACCCTGCTGTAGATACGATGACAAAGATAGTTTCCTCGGGCATATTACCGTCTACTGAGTCGATTTTTATTATCAAAGAGCTTGCCATATTCCGCACCAACACAAGAAACTTCAACTGCCTCTGAAGCATCGGCGATGGAATCAACTCCTCAAACGGAAAGTTTAATTTCAGAGATTATGACAATGCAGGCAGTAAACATCTAACGAATATTTTACCCTGCTTCAGATACGAGGACAAAGATAGTAACTTCTGGCGCATTATCGTCCACATCAGAAACACAAGAAAGTTCAATTGCCGCAGGAATATCACCTGCAAAATCAACTCTTCACTCTGAAAGTCAAATTTCAGAAATGATGACAAACCAGGCAGTAACTTCTGCCGAAATGCCGTACCCTGCTTTAGACACGATGACAAAGATTGTATCCTCGGGCATATTACCGTCTACTGAGTCGATTTTATTATCAAAGAGCTTGCCATATTCCGCACCAACACAAGAACCTACAATTGCCGCTGAAGCATCGGCGACGGAATCAACGCCTCAAACGGAAAGATTAAGTTCAGAAATTATGACAAACCAGCCAGTAACTTCTGGCGAAAAGCCGTACCCTGCTGTAGATACGATGACAAAGATAGTATCCTCGGGCATATTACCGTCTACTGAGTCGATTTTATTATCAAAGAGCTGCCATATTCCGCACCAACACAAGAAACTTTAACTGCTACTGAAGCATCGGCTATGGAATCAACTCCTCAAACGGAAATATTAAGTTCAGAATTTATGACAAACCAGGCCAGTAACTTCTGGCGAAAAGCCGTACCCTGCTGTAGATACGATGACAAAGATAGTATACTTCAGGCATATTACCGTCTACTGAGTCGATTTTATTATCAAAGAGCTTGCCATATTCCGCACCAACACAAGAAACTTTAACTGCTACAGAAGCATCGGCTATGGAATCAACTCCTCAAACGGAAAGATTAAGTTCTGAATTTATGACAAACCAGCCAGTAACTTCTGCCGAATTGTCATACCCCGCTTTAGACACGAGGACAAAGGTAGTTACTTCAGGCATATTACCGTCTACTGAGTCGATTTTATTATCAAAGAGTTTGCCATATTCCGCACCAACACAAGAAACTTCAACTGCCTCTGAAGCATCGGTGACGGAATCAACGCCTCAAACGGAAAGATTAAGTTCAGAAATTATGACAAACCAGCCAGTAACTTCTGGCGAAAAAGCCGTACCCTGCTGTAGATGCGATGACAAAGATAGTATCCTCGGGCATATTACCGTCTGCTGAGTCGATTTTATTATCAAAGAGCTTGCCATATTCCGCACCAACACAAGAAACTTCAACTGCCTCTGAAGCATCGGCGACGGAATCAACACATCAACGGAAATATTAAGTTCAGAATTTATGACAAACCAGCCAGAAACTTCTGCCGAATTGTCATACCCTGCTTTAGACACGATGACAAAGATAGTATCTTCGGGCATATTACCGTCTACTGAGTCGATTTTATTATCAAAGAGTTTGCCATATTCCGCACCAACACAAGAAACTTCAACTGCCTCTGAAGCATCGGCGATGGAATCAACTCCTCAAACGGAAATATTAAGTTCAGAATTTATGACAAACCAGCCAGAAACTTCTGCCGAATTGTCATACCCTGCTTTAGACACGAGGACAAAGATAGTATCTTCGGGCATATTACCGTCTACTGAGTCGATTTTATTATCAAAGAGCTTGCCATATCCGCACCAACACAAGAACTTTAACTGCTACTGAAGCATCGGCGATGGAATCAACTCCTCAAACGGAAATATTAAGTTCAGAATTTATGACAAACCAGCCAGTAAACTTCTGGTGAAAAGCCGTACCCTGCTGTAGATACGATGACAAAGATTAGTATCCTCGGGCATATTACCGTCTACTGAGTCGATTTTATTATCAAAGAGCTTGCCATATTCCGCACCAACACAAGAAACTTTAACTGCCTGCTGAAGCATCGGCGATGGAACCAACTTCTCAAACGGAAATATTAAGTTCTGAATTATGACAAACCAACCAGTAACATCTGCCGAATTGTCATACCCTGCTTTAGCACGATGACAAAGATAGTTATCTTCGGCATATTACCGTCCTACTGAGTCGATTTTATTATCAAAGAGGCTTGCCATATTCCGCACCAACACAAGAAACTTCAACTGCCTCTGAATCATCGGCGATGGAATCAACTCCTCAAACGGAAAGATTAAGTTCAGAAATTATGACAAACCAGCCCAGTAACTTCTGGCGAAAAACGTACCCTGCTGTAGATACGATGACAAAGATAGTATCCTCGGGCATATTTCCGTCTACTGAGTCGATTTTATTATCAAAGAGCTTGCCATATTCCGCACCAACACAAGAAACTTTAACTGCTACTGAAGCATCGGCTATGGAATCAACTCCTCAAACGGAAATATTAAGTTCGAATTTATGACAAACGAGCCAGTAAACTTCTGGCGAAAAAACCGTACCCTGCTGTAGATACGATGACAAAGATAGTATCCTCGGGCATATTACCGTCTACTGAGTCGATTTTTATTATCAAAGAGTTTGCCATTATTCCGCACCAACACAAGAAACTTCAACGCCTCTGAAGCATCGGTGACGGAATCAACGCCTCAAACGGAAAGATTAAGTTCAGAAATTATGAACAAACCAGCCAGTAACTTCTGGCGAAAAGCCGTACCCTGCTGTAGATACGATGACAAGATATTGTATCTCGGGCATATTACCGTCTACTGAGTCGATTTTATTATCAAAGAGCTTGCCATATTCCGCACCAACACAAGCACCTACAATGCCGCTGACAGAGCATCGGCGATGGAATCAACTCCTCAAACGGAAATATTAAGTTCAGAATTTATGACAAACCAGCCAGTAACTTCTGGCGAAAAGCCGTACCCTGCTGTAGATACGATGACAAAGATAGTATCCTCGGGCATATTACCGTCTACTGAGTCGATTTTATTATCAAAGAGCTTGCCATATTCCGCACCAACACAAGAAACTTTAACTGCTACTGAAGCATCGGCGATGGGAAATCAACTCCTCAAACGGAAAGTTTAATTTCAGAGATATATGACAATGCAGGCAGTAAATCTAACGAAATATTTCACCCTGCTTCAGATACGAGAAAAAATATAGTAACTTCTGGGCGCATTAATCGTCCACCTCAGAAACACAAGAAAGTTCAATTGCCGCAGGAATATCACCTGCAAAATCAACTCTTCACTCTGAAAGCAAATTTCAGAAATGATGACAAACCAGGCAGTAACTTCTGCCGAAATGCCGTACCCTGCTTTAGACACGATGACAAAGATTGTATCCTCGGGATATTACCGTCTACTGAGTCGATTTTATTATCAAAGAGCTTGCCATATCCGCACCAACACAAGAACCTACAATTGCCGCTGAAGCATCGGCGATGGATCAACGCCCTCAAACGGAAAGATCAATTTCAGAAATTATGACAAACCAGCCAGTAACTTCCTGGCGAAAAAGCCGTACCCTGCTGTAGATACGATGACAAAGATAGTATCCTCGAGGCATATTACCGTCTACTGAGTCGATTTTTATTATCAAAGAGCTTGCCATATTCCGCACCACACAAGAAACTTTAACTGCCTACGGAAGCATCGGCTTATGGAATCAAACTCCTCAAACGGAAATATTAAGTTCTGAATTTATGGACACACCAGCCAGTACCTTCTGGCGAAAAGCCGTACCCTGCTGTAGAGACGATGACAAGATAGTATCCTTCGAGGCATATTAACGTCTACTGAGTCGATTTTATTATCAAAGGAAGTTGCCATATTCCGCACCCACACAAGTGAAACTTTAACTGCTACTGAAGCATCGGCGATTGAATCAAACTCCTCAAACGGAAATAACTTAAGTTCCCTGAATTTACGACAAAACCAGACAGTAACTTCTGGCCGAAATTGTCCGATACCCCTGCGTAGACACGAATGACAAAGATAGTTACTTCAGGGCATAGTTACCGTCTACTGAGTCCAGATTGATTATCAAAGAGCTTGCCATATTCCGCACCAACACAAGAAACTTTAACTGCTACAGAAGGCATCGTCTATGGAATCCAACTTCCTGCAACCGGAAGATATTAAGTCATGAATTTAGGACAAACCAGGACAGTAACTTCTGCCGAATTTCATACCCCGACTTTAGACAACGAGGGACAAAGGTAGTTACCTTCAGGCATATTACCCCGTCCTACTGGTCGATTTTATTATCAAAAGGATTGCCATATTCCGCACCAACACAAGAAACTACACTGTACCGCTGAACATCGGTGACAGGAATCAAAACTCTCTCAAACGGAAGATAAGTTCAGAAATTTATGACAAACCAGCCAGAAACGTCGGCCGAATTGTCATACCCTGCTTTAGACACCGAGGACAAAGGATAGTACCTCCGGCATATTACCGTCTAACTGATTCGATTTTATTAATCAAAGAGCTTGCCATATTCCAGCGACTCAAACACAAGAACCTTTAACTGCCCGACTGATCAATCGGCGTAGGGAATCAACTCCTCAAACGGATAAGTTAAGTTCAGAAATTATGACAAACCAGCCAGTAACTTCTGCCGAAAGCCTTACCCTGCTTAAGATACCGAGTGACAAAGATATGTATCCTCGGGCATATACGTCTCCTGAGACAGATTATCAAGTGCATATTGATTTTCAGAAATTATACAAACCAGAGTAACTTCGCGAAATCCTACCCGCAATACAACAAAGAAGTTCTTCATATTACCTCACATCGAAACATCGGCTGGCCAATGCGCAGAAATAAACTCACCCGCCATCAACTCTGGAATCACTCTGATAAGTTTCGATTTATGACAAACCAGGCAGTAACTTCTGCCGCATTGCCAACCCTGCTTTAGATACGAGACAAAGATAGTATCTTCGGGCATATTACCGTCTACTGAGTCGATTTTATTATCAAAGAGCTTGCCATATTCCACCAACACAAGAAACTTTAAATGCTACAGAAGCATCGGCTATGGAATCAACTCCTCAAACGGAAATATTAAGTTCAGAATTTATGACAAACCAGCCAGAAACTTCTGCCGAATTGTCATACCCTGCTTTAGACACACGATACAAAGATAGTATCTTCGGGCATATTACCATCTACTGAGTCGATTTTATTATCAAAGAGCTTGCCATATTCCGCACCAACACAAGAAACTTCAACTGCCGCTGAAGCATCGGCGACGGAATCAACGCCTCAAACGGAAAGATTAAGTTCAGAAATTATGACAAACCAGCCAGTAACTTCTGGCGAAAAGCCGTACCTGCTGTAGATACGATGACAAAGATAGTATCCTCGGGCATATTACCGTCTACCGAGTCGATTTTATTATCAAAGAGCTTGCCATATTCCGCACCAACACAAGAACCTACAACTGCCGCTGAAGCATCGGCTATGGAATCAATCCTCAAACGGAAAGATTAAGTTCTGAATTTATGACAAACCAGCCAGTAACATCTGCCGAATTGTCATACCCT